>NC_063191.1:36734392-36861892 GCF_017589495.1 Alosa alosa | reverse complement strand
ATGTGTGTGTGTGTATTGTGCGCATTAAATGTGTGTGTGTGTGGAGTAAAAATAATACGTTAGTATTGTATATATTAGGTGTTGTGTATATTAGGTAATGTGTGTGTGTGTGTGTGTGTGTGTGTGTGTGGGTAAAATGATAATTGCGTTGTGTGTGTGTGTGTGTGTGTGTGTGTGTGGGTAAACTGGTCATTGCGTGTGTGTGTGTGTGTGTGGGTAAACTGGTCATTGCGTGGTGTTGTGTGTGTAGTGTGTGTGTGTGTGTGTTGTGTGTGTGGGTAAACTGGTCATTGCGTGGTGTTGTGTGTGTGTAGTGTGTGTGTGTGTGTGTTGTTGTGTGTGTGTGTGTGTTGTGTGTGTGGGTAAACTGGTCATTGCGTTGTGTGTGTGTGTGTGTGTGTGTGTGGGTAAACTGGTCATTGCGTGGTGTTGTGTGTGTGTGTGGGTAAACTGGTCATTGCGTGGTTGTTTGTGTGTGTGTGTGTGTGTGTGGGTAAACTGGTCATTGCGTTGTGTGTGTGTGTGTGTGTGTGGGTAAACTGGTCATTGCGTTGTGTGTGTGTGTAGTGTGATAGTGTCTCAGTGGACTAGCATGCTGCGCATCGTTGCGGTGCACCTGAAGAGCATGGGGCTGACGTTCGGTGTGATCGACGGAACAGTCAACATTAAACATCGCATGGACCTGGTGGAGGAGTTTAACACCAACCCCAAGGGACCACAGGTGTGTCCACACACTGCTGTTTCAGATTGGGAATACACACACACACACACACACACACACACCGTAATTTGTATTTAGTGATCCACAAATGCTGTCCTGGAAAACATGGCAACACAAAAACACACACTTTGCAATCAGGTGCTTTCAACTCAAATCAAGGTGTGTGCGTGTGTGCGTGACTGTCTATCAGGTGATGCTGGTGTCCCTATGTGCTGGTGGGGTAGGCCTTAACCTGGTTGGTGGGAATCATCTCTTTCTCATCGATATGCACTGGTGAGCAACCCCATATCTTCCCTTACTGATCACCATAACAAGCTTTAAATGGATAATATCATTTGAAATACCATAAACCTTGGTCTAGGTTTGGAGCACCAGTGTTTGTTTTGAAAGCATGACGTATAATATGCTTAACAAAATAATGAAAAAAAAAAAATATAGTATGCGAATGCCATTCAACATTTCTCTTAATAACACGGTTGAACTTGAAATGAGTTTGGTGGAGTGATTCACTGTGTGTGTGTGTGTGTGTGTGTGTGTGTGTGTGTGTGTGTGTGTGTGTGTGTGTGTGTGTGTGTGTGCAGGAACCCTGCCTTAGAGGACCAGGCCTGTGACCGCATCTACAGGGTGGGCCAACATCGCGACGTCACCATTCACAAGTGAGAAGACCCTAAATGTAACATGTGGAAGATAATGTGTGTAGAACTACATCGCATGATTACCTGATGTTATGTTATTTGTATTATATTATTATAATGTTTTGCAAAATGCATAGACCTTCTATGTTTCAGTCTAAATGAACACGGTTAGTGTGCAAACTTTTTGAGAAGGCAACTAAAGCTGAAGGCTTTTGGATACACTTTACTCTATGACTTCCAGTAGTATGCATGTATGAGTGCTAATTGAGTGCTGTGTTGACTCGAGTAGTGTAGAGTGGAGTCTGGCTGTGCTGTTGCAGTAGTATGCATGGATGAGTGCTAATTGAGTGCTGTGTTGACTTGAGTAGTGTAGAGTGGAGTCTGGCTGTGCTGTTGCGTTCAGCTTTGTTGATCTGCTCTTTCCTCTCACAGGTTCATCTGTGAGGGCACAGTGGAGGACAAGATCTCCTCCCTCCAGGAGAAGAAGAAGGAGCTGGCTCAGAAGGTGCTGACGGGCACTGGGTCCACCTTTACCAAGCTCTCCCTTGCTGACCTCAGGGTCATCTTCGGTGTCTAGGCACCAGCAAGATGCTAAAGCAGCTACTGCACCAGGGTTTAGGTATTGGCCATATTGGATTTACTTGAAAGTGTTCAGCAACCTATACAAATGTCATGTGGGTGTGGGCAGTCATAAATATATAAATATATTACTATTACTAATATATTAACACATAAATATATTACTATTACTAATATTGCTTCCACTTGAAAATCAACACAATATACACAATTATCAATCAATCTATCGTGCCTCTGGTTGGCTCGCCAGAAAGTGGTCTATGCTGCCATATATCAGTGAAACATGATATTGTGCTGAATCTTTAGGTATTTATTTTATGGTCAAAACTACAAGTTTAAGCAACATGTATGTATGACCTTAACTGTGTCTACAAGGGTAGTTACCATGGTAGTTACTTGAACGGTTGAGAAATGCTACTAGTTAAAAAAACTTGATTGTATGCTAGGCTTGAGTCATTGTAACCAGTTATTTTATTTCCACAAAATGTCACACACATGCAAGGGAAATCACTCCTCATACAACACTAATTGACAATATAGTGATATTTTTTAACTCTGCAAGGCAATAACTATTGATGGCTTTTTTTATTCCTTTACTGTAAGATGTAGCTTTCTGTAGAGTCACTATTCTATTGTATGGGACAGACAAAGGTTGATATAACTGTTACAAAATCAGGGCAAAATGCTGAAGTTGAATGTTTTCAGACAGTAACGGTGGCTGGGATAGGTAAATGTGCCTTTGCCTTAAGGGGATTTTTGTTTTTACCATTATGTTCCCATTTTTGTTATGTCATGTAACAACATTTGAGTCTGGTCATGTCAGAGTAAGTTCTTGGCATCACATTATGTATGATCAGATTATCAGCACTTCTATTTGTCAACGACCTGAATTGCCTTTCTGTTTTATTGCTTGTTTATGTTTTCTTTGTGGTGTTCATGTATATGTTTGTCTCTGGAAGTTAACTTGCTTTGTCTTTTATTTTGTCAACAATAAAATATTGTACATGTACAATCCACATAAATGCATAAACTCCACTGTTATTAAGGCATAATGCATAGACTAAACAAACAAAAAAGTTTGAGTAACCATTTCGGGCATAATTTCTGGGTATTGACAGTTATGTGTACATTTCATGTGGTACAGGTCAAATTTGGTAGTCAGAAAAACCTGAAAGACTGTCTAATATCTGAACGTGCAGGTCAAGTTTCAGTTTGGGAATTTAGAATATCAGTCACTCTTAAACTTACATTCCTAAAATGGTAAAATTCCGCTCCGCTAGTTATCTCTGCAGTGCACCCTAATAAGGGAGCTAGCAAGCTAGCTGAGTGAGAGCCAGCTCACACACCAAGAAGGCCATCAGTGAGCATGTACTTCCTCTGGCCCACCTTTATCCCAGCATTACAGTTTGACATAATATTGTATCTTACATTTGCAATAATGGTCATAGATGATGTGCTATTTTTTTAATAAGCTATAGGAATCAGTATTTTAGTTTATTCTTTTTTGTGCTACACTCACTATAACAGGGCTGAGCTCAACTTACTGATCACAAGACATGCCATTGTCTCAGTAGCCACTGAGATTTGTGCTTCCTTATCAGCTGTGGGAATAACAGAAGTATGCTTTCTCACATACCACTGCCACGCAAATATCCATGTAGCAGCATGCATTATAAAGATTAAATAGGCACAAAGTCAAATGACGTAAACATCCATCAAGCTTTTCTTATCAACATCAATAATAACACTAATATTAACAATCTTAATAAAATATGAATACATGATTGATTAAATAACAAATGACTCATAATAGAAAAAATGTGTTTAATAGAATCTAATCTGAGGACACCAGTATAAGGCCCTATTTGTTATTCATAATCATTACCATTTGTAATTTTCTCCTAATCTAGTGTTCTGTATGAGCCCTCCAAATGACCAGCAGAGCAGTGGGAATCTTTCTCAGTTGTAAATGTCACCTAGAATCATGACCAACTAGTCTTGGTCCTTTAGAATCATGACCAACTAGTCTTGGTCCTTATGGCACAATAGTATCATACTAATGTAACCTTTCCACATAGCTAAACTAAAAAGCCAGGGTCAGTTAATTAAACATTGCAATGTAGTTATTATATTGTCAGCCTGTTAGGCAACTCTGATTCCTGGACGTTCGTCCATTGGGGTGAGAAAGATCTCAGTACACAGAAGTCAGGACTGATTATATTGTTGTTGGGAAAACAGAAGCATTTACAAAAATGTTATGTTGAGACAAGTTATCCATCCTTTCCTGATTATCTATTTAATGATTATTTCTGGAAAATGTCCAGCTTTTTTATAAGACATTACATAATATTGTCTTGGTGTTCCATATTGCATAGGCTTAAAAAATGTCTGACTCCTCCATTAATATAATTCATTCAATAATCATAACACATTATCTTATATCCGTTGCCCCTTCTCTTGATTTCTGTTTTGCTTCATCAGCTATCAGTTGTCTGAAAATTTCTTCAGCCTCTTCCTCCAGTTGCTGGTCAAACAGATGTTGTCTATATGACGTGCGTCGGCAGGATCCTCCAACCCACAGTAGCAAAACTACTAAAATCAAACCTAAGCCTATAGACTAAAAGAGAAAAAAAATATTTAAAATGTCACAATTATCAATTGTGAATACTTCATTAGTTGCAAGTGAATGTCATTCTATTGACTCCATGACATATTTCCTAAAAACCCTAATTGTGTGTGACCAGACTGAATTAGATGCACATTGGTATTAAGAGAAAGTGCATGCAGTAAATACATAGTAATTGATAGCAGTTTAGCTACTTACCCTAGATACATTGGTGTAATACTTGACTTCAAACTTTTCAGGTTTTGTCATGTCTCCCTCATACTTGCAGGCAAGCTGTTCCTCGGCTGTACCATTGCTATGTGTCCTTAAGCACACATACCAGTCTCCATTGACGAGAGCTATTATTACCCAAACCAGGCCTATGGACAGCGCCCTCAGAAACACAGTGCAGCACTTGGTGGAGGGCCGGGGGAAATCCTCTCTGGTCCAGCCGCAGATCTCCATACGCTTGTTGTCCATCAAGAGGCAGGCGTAAAACAAGATGCATGCAGGGAGCAGCATGTACAGAATGCAGAAACAAACATGTCTGCCATAGTTTGGATCACAGGGACACAAGAAAACAAACGTAAACAAAAGCTCGAGAAATAGGAACAGGACAACGAGGGCAAGCGCTGTGGCGGTCGGTGACCCCATCTTCTTCAGGGGTGGCACTGGCAGGAGCTGGTGTGCCATGGTGACTGAGGGTTGTGCGAATTCGGTTTAGAGAGGCTGTGCGTTAGTCTACTGGGACCCCATATGCGCTCCAAAGTAATAGTGCATGGCATAGCATCAGTGAATGCACTTCCCCTTCGTAAGTGTGCTGTTGCTACAAGACAAACTAACCACAGGGAAAACTGACATGATGGAAAGTCTGAGCTGGTATGAGCTGGCACTGAGGGAGGAACTGAAATGAAATCAGTCATATGACAAACTACAATTCAGTCCAAAAAAAAGGGAAACATGATGTCACACTTTAGTACTCTATTGGGTATTGAAATATTCATCAGGAATCATTATTCCATATTTTGTGTAGTCATTCTATATCAGAACATCTGACATACAATCCAAAATAGTCTACAAAAACCTCCGTGTTACCTTTAATTTGAGACCAGGATTATGCTTCTACACCAAGAGGTTGCAACACAGTAAGGCTTTGTCAGTATGCATTTTGAGTAATCAAAAGTCCTATGGTGAGTTTCCATAGGGAATTTTAGCAAACGCATGAGCGTATCTTGGCAAATAATGGTCTAAAGTACACATTTTTCATTCTATATTGATCTACCTTTGCTCACAGCTTCACAAGACCTCATCAAGTCATATCAAGTGACCTAGAGGGCTGAAATGTGGTCAGTTCAGAGATGCTTGTTATCCGGCAGACAGTGGCACCAGCAGAAAATGTTGATCTATAATTTGTAAACTCTGACTATTGCCCTTCTTTTATTAGCTACTGCACACACACACACAGTGCAATGTAACACTTAAACTAAGTTAGAAAGGAGGTATAGAATACATAATCAAAATGCAATGCATTATTTATATATATATATATATAGTGGAAGGTCATGAGCTAATGGATTCATTATAATGGATTTCATCTGGAGGTTTTACACTTTGACACTTACACTTTTGGTCATGTGCGCCCCCTAGTGGTTATAAGACGAATCCCCACTATGTCAAGAAAGAGCAGCATGCAGATTTTACTGCTCATGTAAAATTTTAATTGCTATGTCAAGTAGGAGTATGACAAATAAAGAGAGGGCTCCCCTATAACCCTAACCCTATAACCCTAACCCTATAACACTGCCATCTCACCATGTCAGAGAGATTGTAGCCTCTATTAAAAAAAAAACACACATAATGTAATTCCATGTAATTTCTCCTTCTCAATCTACCTACCTAAATCATCTAATAAATAATATAATATTTATGCATGCATTGTTGTGGCATACATCAAAATCATTCAAGACCACTCTCTCTGTCTTGGCCCCAGTTCGGTGGTGATATAGGTAGCGGGAAGCTACGTCAAGGCGGGGACTCTAAAATGGGCGACACCTCTCCAGTGAAGTGATATTGAATAAATCAATCATATGCAACCAGTGTTAAATTCTGATCCACTGTATCTATCTATCTATCTTTTATTAATTAACTTCGGCCTTACTCAGCCCACTTTGTGCATCTGTCTTCCCTGTGGCCACAGTCCGCATGCGCTGTCTGCAAAAAACACTGTCAAACTCGCACCCCTAGTCTATCTTACTCCTCTGCATTTCTGTCCTGAAGTGACCTGTGTTTGCACATGTACTCGTCAGGGCCACTGGGCTATATGGGCTGCAGCCCAGGGTCTCGACCACTAGGGGTCCTCATATTGTAGTGTCAAGTTTAGTGTTGTTGTCGTTCTCACAGTACCTGCCAAATGTGTAGCCATAGGAGGCATGAACATTTAGAAAAACAAGAGAAAGCTTCAGAGCTGCTAAAAAAAAGACACCAAAATTAACAAATGCAAAGACGTCAGCCTGCTGTTGTGGCTAGTAGGCTAGTACAAGCGCTGCCACGAATAAGTGCAGGCCAAGGGCTGGCATCATTGGTAAGTCTGATTTTACAATGTCTTGTAATTAGGCTACCATGTTAATAATGGTTATGGATTTCAACATTTATTTCTAATACAAAGTGGGATGTCATTTTGCAGTGTTGGAGACAGAAATGTGCTGTTATTTCAAAGCCAGGTTACTTGGAAATGCCTAGCTGCTTCAATTGTTTAGATATTTCACATTTCAAACACATCTCAAAGTGTTACAGATGCTATTATTTATTTGGCACAAACTTAGCAACAATCATATAAGAGCAGAATGGTTGTCATTTTTATTCGTGCATGTCAGTGTGGGGACAATCTGGTGTATTTGATGGGGTTCGGAGACAGTTGAGGTGAAATGTTGGTTTTGATCCACATTTGATCATCATTTGATCCTTGTTGAAGGATTTCTTTTAATGGACCTTCACATATTGTGTGTGCTTGCTTTTTTTGCGTTTTCACGCAATTGCTCTTTAAGAAATGCATGTGTCTGCATCCGGGCATACTTTGCATACTTTAGTTTGTAAAAAGGTTTACGCAGACAAGGAATAGGTGAACATATCATCCACAGAAGTGCCAGTGCAAAAAGACAGCCAAAGCCATAGACCTGAAAATGAAATTGTCAAAGACATGTGATCATTGACTTGTTGCACATGATAAAAGGTTATTCAAAATGGAGAACAAAATGCCAGTTCCATGCAGACATTTTCTCATAACATTATATTGTGCTTTACTGAGTTGGCACTTTGAGAGCAATATCGTCTGTATCAATATATCTCATAGCCTTATGTTTTTCATTTTTTCTTTAAAAATTAGATTTGTTTCACGTTGTTCTTTATCGGAAAGTCAGTCTGACATTCCGATAAAGACAACTGTGTTGAATATGATAACATACTGTTAAGGGTTTAGTCTAGCCTGGTTAGCATGTAGACCTTTTCAATTATAATTGAGAGTGGGTCTGGAAAAGGTTCATTGACTTATGACTTCCAGCAGGGTCGTAACTAGCAGTAAAATTAAATTGGTGCATTAAACCAAATTGTTTCAGAAGTGCAGCATTCTTGTAAATGAAGGTTATAAATGCAGTTGTTTTCTCAATTCCAAAGAAATACACATCCATTCCGGAGTAGCGATTGTATTTGTGTGCCTGTGTTTTAGGGACATTGGAAATGGGCTTCAATGGCCTCTTGACCTGCAGAGCAAATCCCAAATTTGCCAAAGGTTCGTATGGATATTCCCAGGCTAGGTTTAGTCTTGACACATGCAAATATTGGCATGGACATTGTACATTCTTAACAACCACGGGAGGAGGAACAGTGAGCTAGGAGGAGATAGTAGGACAACATAGTGTTGGGTGAAGTGGAAACAGACACTGGAGTAGGAGGATCACCTGGCAGGACACCTGACTGGAACCCCAAGAGGATTAAGCAAAGTCCTTTTAGACAAGTCTCTCCACTCGGCGGCCATATTACAACGCTTTTTGTGCACTTATCGGGCATCAACTTCGACAGAAATGCTCGTGCGCAAGGCACAATGTATTCACAACACACCACGTGATTGGCACAATGTATTCACATGTTGACTTCTTTGCCGCGGAAGGGACGGGATGTGTGTAGACAACTGCCCTATTGCGTTACAAACTAACCCCATGCATTTCTATGGAAAATGTTTTGAGTGCTGTGTCTCCTCATTAGAAAGTCTTCTTGATCCTGGGTGTTTATGATGTCCTTACCAACCCATCCAACCTGTTCACATGCATGCCCCCTTTGGGGTGAGGGAGGGAAGCTATTGCTGGTGGCACGATCATGTCCTGAAGACCGTAGCTCATGCAAAAAACAAGGGGCTCAGCAACAGCACAGGTATCCACACCGCAGCCAGGACGATGAAACACGGGGCATGTTGTGGTGGTTTGCTTGAGACTGGGTCACAGCAGTTGTCCTGGAGAGGCAGCTGAACATTCCATCACGTATCACCCAGACTGCATTGAGCTGAATGAGTGCCAGTAGGGGATCAGTCTCGGCCGGGTCACGCAAGTGTGTTATGAGGCTCTGTTCTGAAAAGTTTAACATACAAATAGTATTGATGAATATTCCCATTCTTTGCTAAATCTAAATCTGGTCTGTGATGAAAAATACTGTGATTGATGATGCACTCTGTGACTACTGACACCCCTTTTCAGGAGGTTAATTATTGAAAGACCATAAACCTGATCTTAACCTTCCTCTATGGTCAGAGTCTGCTTACCATAGACTGACTTCAATGTGCGGTTCTGTTGGATCTGTTTGTATGTAAAGAATTTGTGCTGTTTTGGTTGATCAACCTGAGCTAAACTAGTAATAATAGTAACAACTGGTAAGGACTAAGGGGATCCAGGGACTCAGCCATCACGATTGCACTGCAGAGAAAGGAAGTGAATTCAGTAGATCAGCGACTCCAAACGAGACTCTTTCTGGGAGAAAAAATGGCCTCCGTCTCTCTCTGAGGAGGAGCTCTTCGGTTTGCAGTGAAACACTCAGTCACAGTTTGTGTTAAGCCTAGCTATCTACCACAAGAGTGTTTAGTAGGCAAGATGCAGCGCCTGTTTGCCGTGTTTTTGCCTTGTTGAGATTCAGAAGAATCAGAAGAAACACAACTTCGCTGAACCACTAGACTGAGGTAAGACCATATATATATATATATATATATATATATATATATATAAATTATGTATGTAGAGTCAAAAAAAAGAGGTACAGTAAAGTCAGATTGAAATAGGGGCAGGAAAGGAAAGAAAGCTAGACAGAGGTCTGGGAAGGGAAGTACAGTAGATTGAAGATGTTTGGTTAATGATTATCTTCTTGGAGGTCAAAGTTACTGCAGGATGTCTAATAGAAGTATACATATATGAAAGACCTAATATACAGTAATTAATTAACTATGTCATAATCTTTCTGAGAACCAATGTACCACAGAAAACAAGGGTAGAATTGAAGGATTGATATTTGAGAGCATGCCACAGTGATCTGTCTGTTTCAGGAGCACAAAATGGCAGCTGGAGGCACAGAAAAAGGTAAGACATACTGACCATAACTTACAATTGTTGGTAGAACTCCAAATTTCTAATTGACACTCCCCAAAAACTTGAGTTGGCAGAACTCAAAAATCTTTGTAAAGTAAGGAAAACTCAAAAAACCAAATGTTGCCGAGAAAATCTGAGTTATGTCAACCTCTATTTTCTTTATAGGGAAGATGGCATTACAAAACAAGTTGAGATAGCATTTTTTTCTTTCTAGTTTACCATGTATTTCTGATTATTTGAATTATATTTATTTACAAATCTTATTTGGCAGAAAAAAGGCACTCTAACTGGGTGCCAACTACAACTTCAAAATAAAATCAACTCAATTTATAAAGATGAACTTTTCATCAGAAACTTCTGAAAGTGAGTTCAAGTAGCTCACAACAGACAGTTCACTACAGTTACAACTAGCAATTTTATTTTTCATTTATACAGTGTGTATCTCATCTTGGTGTGTGTGTGTGTGTGTGTGTTTGTGTTGAGAGAGAGAGAGAGAGAGATAGATAGAGTGTATGTTTGAGAAAGTCATTAACACAGCTCTCTGTTCGCCAACAGATTTTAAACTGGTCATCCCTGATGATATTGTGGAGTTTTCTCCTGGCCAGGATGTCACTCTGCGCTGTTACCTCTCTCCTGCAACCAGTGCTGTTGCCATGGAGATCAGGTGGTTCAAGAAAACAGAGTGTATTTACCTATATAAGAATGGTGACATAACAGTACGGGAGGGTTATGAGGGCAGAGTGAGTGTGGACACTCAGAAGCTGCAGAGAGGAGACGTGTCCCTGAGACTGAAAGAGGGCAGAAGAATGGATGAAGAAGTGTACACATGCCAGGTCATCAATGGAGGAAGAAGTGTACACATGCCAGGTCATCAATGGAGGGAGAGAAGAAGAAAGAGTCGGGCTGTGGGTTAGAGGTCAGTCTCCTGTTTCTCTGATATCAGCCCAACTGTGGGTTAGAGGTCAGTCTCCTGTTTCTCTGATATCAGCCCAACTGTGGGTTAGAGGTGAGTCTCCTGTTTCTCTGATATCAGCCCAACTGTGGGTTAGAGGTCAGTCTCCTGTTTCTCTGATATCAGCCCAACTGTGGGTTAGAGGTCAGTCTCCTGTTTCTCTGATATCAGTCTCCCCAACTGTGGGTTAGAGGTCAGTCTCCTGTTTCTCTGATATCAGCCCAACTGTGGGTTAGGAGGTCTGAGTCTCCTGTTTCTCTGATATCAGCCCAACTGTGGGTTAGAGGTTAGAGTCTCCTGTTTCTCTGATATCAGCCCAACTGTGGGTTAGAGGTGAGTCTCCTGTTTCTCTGATATCAGCCCAACTGTGGGTTAGAGGTAAGTCTCCTGTTTCTCTGATATCAGCCCAACTGTGGGTTAGAGGTCAGTCTCCTGTTTCTCTGATATCAGCCCAACTGTGGGTTAGAGGTCAGTCTCCTGTTTCTCTGATATCAGCCCAACTGTGGGTTAGAGGTGAGTCTCCTGTTTCTCTGATATCAGCCCAACTGTGGGTTAGAGGTGAGTCTCCTGTTTCTCTGATATCAGCCCAACTGTGGGTTAGAGGTAAGTCTCCTGTTTCTCTGATATCAGCCCAACTGTGGGTTAGAGGTAAGTCTCCTGTTTCTCTGATATCAGCCCAACTGTGGGTTAGAGGTAAGTCTCCTGTTTCTCTGATATCAGCCCAACTGTGGGTTAGAGGGTTTTCTGAGGTCAGCCCAACTGTGGGTTAGAGGTAAGTCTCCTGTTTCTCTGATATCAGCCCAACTGTGGGTTGGGTTAGAGGTGGGTTAGAGGTCCTCCTGTTTCTCTGAGCCCAACTGTGGGTTCAGTCTCCCTCTGATATCAGCCCAACTGTGGGTTAGAGGTAAGTCTCCTGTTTTTGATATAGAGGTAAGTCTCTGTTTCTCCCAACTGTGGGTTAGAGGTAAGTCTCCTGTTTCTCTGATATCAGCCCAACTGTGGGTTAGAGGTGAGTCTCCTGTTTCTCTGATATCAGCCCAACTGTGGGTTAGAGGTGAGTCTCCTGTTTCTCTGATATCAGCCCAACTGACAATGCACAACACACTTAAGGGACGTTCACACCAGCAACGATAACTAACTATACTGTAACGGTAAAAGAGACCACACTGACCAACGACAAGGAAAGTCTCTCCTTGTGTTGATGAATGTGAAGTCTGAAATGTGTTGGGATCTGATTGGCTGTCAGCTTTTTATCTTTCTCAAAATCCCTCTGAAAGTGATCTCCAACAATAGTTCTTTATGTCATTATCATTATATTGTCACGTGTGGAAGTTGTCATTCATATTAAGTAGAACCATAGATTTTTGACATATGAATGCAGAAATTGCAGGGCCATTCATATTTTGAGATGTTCACATAAAGTTTTGAAGACATATTGGACTAGCAGAAATATGTTGTGCATGTGTGAAAAACATTGTGTGCAGACATATGATTTACATGTTGAAATATGTTGTGCATGAGTGATATAATTTGCAAATGAAACCCTTCCTACTTTCCTGTGTGACGCTTTCCTGTGCAGCTCTGTATCTGTTTGAGGTGCTTATTGCTCTCTCTCCCTGCCAATCTAGAGTAAATTTGTGGTAGCGAAGGTGTATTCAACATGTAGTTTCATATAAAGATGATTACTGGCTCATAAACGTAATTGTATAATGACACAATGACACAGTACAGTTTTAAAAATGAATTAGAAGAGTATTTGTAGCTTGAGACAACTTTTTACTCATGTGTGTTTCAAGTAGTGTGTTACTACCCACCCTCAAAATCTATGTTTTAATGTTGATATCCTGTAGGCTGTGCAGTGAAAACAGAACAGCTGAAAGGGCTGATTTTAGGCGGTTATTCCTCCTGTAAGGGGCTCAGCAACCTGGGTACTGCTCTGCTCTGATGCTAGAGCGATATGGGCTTTGATAAATCGGTCGCTGGCTGTGGGCACTGTAGGTCTACTAATTGTCTGTCTGGCTGGCTAGTCAGTAAGCTATGTGCTAATAGTCTCTTCAGAGAGGCTGTGAAACAAGGACCAAAATGTATAATCTTGTACATGTATCTTCAGTTTCACAAGCTTGTAACTTCAGCATTGAACAGGAAAATAGAGGAAGAAAAATATGTTTTATATTATTATAATATTAAAATGTATTATTACACAGCTTTTCAGAGTGCAGCAGAAAGTTCTATTCACATGTTAGGGCCTTCCCAACATTCGGAGGTCTGTTACAACTATATAATGACCGCTGCAAAGTAGATAATGACCACTGCAAAGTAGATAATGACCGCTGCTGTCACTTGCAAAAGGTTTTGTGCTTTTGATACACGTCGTTCATATCTTTCTGCAAGTAGTCATTTCGCTTATTGCAATGGGGTTTCATTGTAAGTGAAATTCAGCAAGTAACACGTTGCTAGCAACACCTGAAACTGTCAAGTTCTATTTGTGTGGGGAACTATTTATTTTGGCAGCGGAAGCCACAAAACAGTAACAAAATAATTTTAAAAGATACATTGTGTGAAGTTATTTTTCTTGTTTTTGCGAGTAGCCGTACAATACGTGGGATAATGTATTTTCCGTAGCGGTCTGGGGTCCTGCATTGTAGTCCTGTCAGGACTTATTTTCCGATAATGACCGGTGGACATAATAGCTGTATAAAACTTATTTACAATATGTGCACATTTTATTTATGTTTAGATGCAGATATATGGCAGATGTATTAATGTAACGTGAAAACCATTCTAATCTGACTAATGATCTTGTCTCTGCTTTTTTTAGATCGCCGATTACGTAAGTACTAAAGTGGAGCTAATTTGTTTGGGTTTCTCTGGAGGGTTGGGGCGATGAGTTCCTGACAATCTGGAGTAGTGCACACACACACAGAAGACAGAACAACGACAACTTGATTGACAACTTGACAAAGTGATTACAAATACTTCACAACTTGTCTAGTAAAGTGACATCCCATGTAGACATAAGATATTCATGAAATATTTATAAAAACGGCAATGCTGCTTTGCAATTGATGGACTTTCATTTTGACAAGTCAACTTTTAATAGAAAAAAGACACAACGTTTCGATCTTACGATCTTCTTCAGGCATCTTAATGAATAGAAAAGCACTGCCTGTATAAAAGCACAAAATGGCCTGTACAGATAATTAGGACAAGTGATGTCAATCAGGTATATTAGGCTATTAAGCAATTGGCATGAGTACGCCCATTTGAGGGCAGGGCAACACCAACATTGGCATACAGAGTACACCTACAGGTGAAGTTGATAATAATAGATTCCCGCCTCTGAACACCAATAGACTAGGCATTACAATCAAAAACAAAGACAACAAATGTATACAAATGCAAAGTAAATACAAAGAAGACAAAAAGACTTACAAAAAAGGTTTTAGGTATAAATCTAGATTAAGGCGCTTAGGTGATAAGGTGTTGAGAGAAAAGATATAAAATGCTTCTCTTCTCAAAAGGATGTTATTAATGTCCCCTCCCCTTCTAGGGGCTTTTACATGTTCAATTCCAATATATCGCAGTGTGGATAGATTATGTTTCACAGAATTAAAATGTACAGCTACAGGATTTTTTATATCATTTGTGCGTATACTACTTCTGTGTTCAGAAATTAGAGTTTTCAGACAATGTGTTGTTTTGCCTATGTATGCCAATCCACAAGGACATTTAATCATGTAGATTACATTTGCTTTTATACGGGCAGTGCTTTTCTATTCATTAAGAATCCTGAAGAAGATCGTAAGATCGAAACGTTGTGTCTTTTTTCTATTAAAAGTTGAGTCGTTCAAAGGTAGTGTGCAAGTCTTTTTCACTTTTTCACATGTCTCATGAAACAGTCATGAATGCTTTATGTGCAGTTTATGACAGCTGCTATGAATGTGTTATGAACTCACCCGTCAAGTAAAGTGTTACCGTTAACTTAATTCATGGTGTGATTGATGATGCATTTTGTGTGACTTTGTCTCTATTGGGCCCCATTACTGATTTCTTCTCTGCTTCTGATTTCTTTAGTTCGGCAAATAGGTAAGTACCAGAAAGGAGTTGGTTTGTTTGGGATTTTTGAGTCATAAATAGTCATAGTCATCAAGCCTCTGAGTTTATTTGATACAAGTAGCATGGAATTGACTCTGATAAAGAAAGGGTGTCTTTTTCAAAAGATGAAATTACACATCCTAGAATCTAGGTGTTTATAATAACGGCCTTTTGAATATAATTTAAAGGAAAAATAATTGGCATAAGTACCATTATTATCCATTTATCTAAGATTTAAAATGATGTTTTCACTCTGGAACAAGTGAAATTGGTTTTGTTCCCATTTTCACTTCACTTACATTTTTGTCAGTTTTGTTTTTATTCTTTGAATAGTTTCTAATCTTGAAATTCCTGAAATCCTAATCCTAAATTGTTGCTTTTTGTTCATTTAGGCCTGGAATTTGGTAAGTACTAGAGGGAGTGAGAATGATAATATGGACACTTGTGAATTGTGCTTCAGATGTGTTCATGTCTGTCGACCTGCTTCACAAAAGCTCATCTCCCCACTCTGATATTACAGGTGTACCTGAGATACATGCTGAAGAGAGGAGGAAAATGGAGGAATCTGTCCAGTCTCTGGGTGAGTGTGAGTGTGAGTAAGTATAAGTGTATACATATAACCAAACTCCACTGTACAATAGAGACAGTAGGAGATAAGACTACATTAACTAAATTAAACTAAATACTAAATATACTATATAAATTAAATAAAACATTCCACAGTGTTCTTGAGGGTGATCAAGCATGAGACGCTTGCAGTGACAGGGCCGGGACTGGCCTGTAGTTCTGTGTGCATGGTGAGGTGCTCAAGAGAGTGAGTGTCATGGTGAAGGTGCAAAAAGTAGTCCAGTGATTGGTTGAGATCTGATGACTGGTGAATGAGGACTACAAATAATTGGTTGAGAGGACAACAGTTCATCACAGATTAAGCCCAGCTCCTGACAATACAGAAAACATGCTCATTGTGGGCACATTGAGGAATCTCAAGTACACTATAATGGGATGCAAATCAGCAGTGTTCCAGTTGTAGGACAACTAAACCACTTACCTACACAGTACTTTATTCAGTTTTTGTCATTTGGTTTAATTAATTAAACTATACTGCCAATGTCATGTATGGGCTTTGATGACTTTTAGTAGTGTTTTATTGCATAAACAGAATACTGTGGGTTTTTATTTATAGTCACTTACTGCCAGGCTGAATAACCCTTCATCTAAATAAGACAAAATATAAAACACTATTATTTAGTTATGCAAATGGACTATACACTGTACTTATAACAGATAATGACATGGTCTTCTCATAAAATAGTCAACAGCACAAAACTAAAATATAACAATATGTCTCTTCCCAGTTTCCCCTGCTTTGCAGACTGAGTTCATGGAGGAATCCACACAACCAGGGAAGAGGGACAAGGAGGCAAAGGAGATGCAGATTAAAGATGGAGAGATGAAGAAGCTAGAGGATGAGATGGTAAAGACAACACAGGAACTGGAGGGGATGAAGGAAAAGATGGAGAAGATGAAAGAACTAGAAGAGGAGAAGAACAAAGACATAGAGAAGAAAACAGAACAACTGGAGGAGAAGATAAAAGAGGGAGAGAAGATGACCCAGAAACTAGAGGAGGGAAATAAACTCCTCCAGCAAAAAGAGACAGAACTAATGGACATGACTAAACGAGAGATGGAGAGAGAGGGACTACTGGAGAAGATGACCAGAGAGGTGGAGACCAATAAAAGACAACTGGAGTCACTGGAAATGGAACTGCAGGAAAGGAACAGACAACTACAGGACCTGAGAACCCAACTGCAGGAGAAGGAGAAGGAGCTGGAGGAGAAAAACCAACAGCAGGAGAGTGAAAAACAGCAGGAAGGACTTGACCGACATCAAGAAGGTGAGGATCAGATAAGACCGTCATTTTAATTGTGTATACCCACAGATTGTATTGGATCTCACCTTTTATTTCATCACTGCCATTTCTCTTAATATTCCATAGCAGAAAGAGTGTAAGACATAAATGAGATGTGGGTGCGTGAGGTTGGGTGCTTTAAGTTAGGCTAGTTAAATACACTTTATTGGGAAAAGTGGTTCCTCACCCTCAAACACCAAGGTTGTTTTCAGACTTGAGATTGAATGAAAAGTGAACCTGTTTTTCTCTTTTCTGTAACACCATAGGGGAATGTAATACATGTTTTGTCTGTGGTGTAAGAGCAACTAGAGTGGTAGTGAGATATTTTCTTAGATTTTCTTTCCTTGGTACACTTGGATGTACGTGGAAGTAAGTGCATTAACTTCTGTGAACAGACCACGGAGTCCATTATCCCACTTATTCCACTGTTGCCACTTGCGTTGTGTTCATTTCCTGTTACAATTTAAACGTTTTAATCGCTAAAACTGTCTTGTTTGTAGAACTAATTTCTTCCGACACATATCAACTAATTTCTCAACTTGCAGGACAAACTGCCGTTACTAGTTCTAAATGGATGGTTGCTACGGCCAAAGGCCAGTCGTTAGTTCTATCTCTCCCGTTGTCAAGCGGCGTATCCCAAGATTCCGATGAACTTTAGCTTTGAAACATCGCTTTTACTTAGCCTGCTGTCATCCATCTAGCTAAAAGCCACCTCCGTCATATGCTACAATGTTGCAATGTTCTGAACGTCTGCATTTTACAGCTCGGATGCAACGTGACAGTTCATTTAAACTTCACAACGAGTTTGGCGAATTAATATACAGCACAAGTGTGATACGGCCAAAAAATGGATCTACTTCATAGGTGTGCAGATAACATACGGTTAATGGTCGTTCTAAATTACGTAGGACAATGGAAAATTCAACCAAGCAGTGGAATAATAACTCACAATCCAGTTTGGGGAAAAATACCTTATACGTTAAATACCTTATGCTGTATATATAAACATACATTTCTAATCCAGACATTTTGTGTGTTGGGCTCTCAGATCCTAGTCCTCCTCTCAGGAGAAAGAGAAGAAAAAGCATTAACAGGCCTCCATCCTGTAAGTCAACAGCTCTCAGCTCAGCTATATAGTGTAGTTTGATTGTTAAAATGTAATTGTCTGTGTCGGTGTCTGACTGTACTTTGTTTGCAGTGGCAGAGAACTGTCCTGATCCAGAACCTCTACAGTCTTCTGCTGGGTCTGAGTTGAGACTGGTGCTGATCGGGGGGAGTGCAGCTGGGCAGAAGGCAGCAGCAAACACCATCCTGGGTACACACACATCCACAGAGACCCAGCACAGTGAGTGCAGATGGGGGGAGGTGGCTGGGAGATGGGTGACCTTGGTGGAGACTGCAGACTGGTTCTGCAGTGGACTCTCTGAGAAGGACATGAGACAGGATGTGAAGCTTTGTGTTCAACTGTCTGCTCCGGGACCTCATGCTTTCCTCCTGGTGATTCCAGAGGAGCTGTCTGAAAGGGCAGCGAGAGAAATGCTAGAGAAAATGGAGGATATTTTTGGGGAGGGCTGTTGGAGACACACACTGATCCTCTTCACCAATACTAAGGGGTTGAGAGAGAGGGGTATGGAGGAGTTGCTCCAGAAAGGGAGCCGGGAGCTTCAGCAGCTGGTAGAGAAATGTGGGAACAGGTATCACCTTCTCAATGTCAAAGACAGGCCTGATTACATAAGCATTGCACAACTGCTAGAAAAGATAGAGGAGATGTCAAGAAACAAAGTGAGATTCTACAGCAGTGAGATCTACCAGGAGGCAGAGAGACATAGAGAGGAGGAGATGTCAAGAGCTCTGCTTGACAGAAGTGGCATGGAATTCCTGAAAAAGATGGAGGAAGAGATCAAGCAAAAAGAAATATCAAAATTGCACGAGAAAATAGAAGAACTAGAGAGGAAGATGAACGCAGAGAGAGATGAGCAAAAGAAACGAGAGATGGAGAGAAATTTGGAAAGGATACGAGAGGAGAGAGATAAAGAGAGGAAAGAGATGGAAGAGAGACATAGAGACGAGATATGGGAGATGAGAGAGAACTATGAGAGCAAGACCAGGGCTGACTCAGAGAGAAACCTCATAAAGGTCATCCTGGCTGAACAACAGAGAAAGATGGAGGCAGAGTTGAATAGGCAGAAAGAGGAAAATAAAAGAAAGACAGAGTGGACAGAGAGAAAGGAAAGAGAGACAGAAACACTGAAACAGAATGTTCAGCGTCTACAGGCCACTTTGGCAGGGGAGAGAGAGAGACAGAGACAGCACCTCATTCAGTATCCTCTTCTTGTAGCCGTGGGAATGGTGATGTCATACAGTATGCAAAGGTTAGGTAGATGACCAATTCATTAGTATTGCTGGAGGATATTTGTGTTTTAAATGCTCCATGTGTTTGTCTGTTTAGACTTTTATTGTTTATTCTGTATTATGTTGTAAATTAATTGCAATCACTTCTCAGTCTGTGTGAAGCTCAAGCCTCTGTGAAAGAGAAATATTTGTGAAGAACTAAATGAAACTGATTTGATCCTCTCACACTAAATATGTTTAAAGTAAAATGTCTATGCAGTAAAATGTACTGCTGCTCAGTAAATGCTGTTGGAATTTATTGACAGTAGATCATGACTTTACTGAGCAGAAAATGTTTGTAAAAAAACATCAACATTCTACACACCACATACCAGTTCCCTGTACATGGACTAAACCTAGTCTAGGTCTGAAAAGTTCTCTATCTTGGAGTAGCCTAGGCTTAATCCAGGACACTGACCCAACATGAGATGAGCTGAAGCTAAACATCCTGTAATTTCCTCATCCGAATATTCTATTAAAACATTATATCTGTGGTCGTGATCATGCTGCATCTGCAGTTTACATCAACATATTAACTAGTTTCCTATACACTGTCAGTAGTTGCATTTTGCATTTATATTTTGGTTTAGTATAATTGATCATGAAATTCCATCATTGACCTCATCCTAAGACATGGCTATCTTTGGTATGCCATTGCTGTACAGTGTTAGAAGCCAGAATGCTGCTTGCCATTCTGTAAGAGGAAGAGCCACAACAGGAGGAAAGTGACAGACATCTAAATCCAGAACTGATCAAAATAGCTAAAATGAGAGCCGAAGTTTTAACTTTTCACCACGTTATTAGGACCAGGCACTAACATTTGAGTGAGGAGAGAATTAGCCTCGGGACACTTGAAGAGACATGAAGGATGATCTCTTCATCTGATTTGTATGTCTGAAGAAACTTACAGGGAGGCTACACCAGGCGCATTTTAGAAGACTGGTCTATTTTTTGTAACGGACGCGCCGCTATCACGTCTGGTGTAGCTACTTTCATTGATTATAGTGGCAGCTAATTGTTGCAGCAGACGCAACGCCAACAGAATGCTTCAGTATCGTGCCTGGTGTAGCTTAGTCCTTAGGGCCCTATCTGTCTGACTGTGGGCAATGTGCAGGGCACAATGCAACTTTCTTTGCTTGTTTGTGGCCTAGGCAGTTATAATTATCCCACCAGGTGCGCACATTGTCTGAATAGCAAATGTATTTGCACCCATGGCCGTGTCAGTGAAAAAATTAGGTGTGGTCAGGCACATGATCACAAATTGCTATTTTGATGCCACTCTGATTGATGAGTATATGTATTTATTCTTTCAATGTATAACATTGTATATAAACACATACAAGCTGAATTTTGAGTGTGCCAAATGGTGAAGATATATTAAACACAATGTTATATCTAGTTAATTACATTGGTATACTGCATATATCAATAATAGGGTTTTATATGGTGTAATCCAAAACTATGTATACATAATTTCATCAATAAAACCTGAATGTAACAAAACCATGGTTATACATGTACATGCACCTTTATTAGATAGAATTTCACTGAGATTGTAGTGCCTCCTTGGGTATTATAATGAGTAAAACCTATACCTAAATTGCATTTAACTCATTGAATGCCAAGCTGTTTTCGGAAGCTTTGTCCTATAGTGCCAGCAATCTAGACCATTGTTGATGATTTTTGTACAGCCACAGCATATTCTGTGTTATAGCTATGAACACATACAATGGCTCGTTTAAAAGGTGACACTTTAAGCTCTCGGTGGGTGCAAACCGTGTATTTCTACACGCCTCTGTTCCTGAGAAATCCCAAGCTAAACAGTGGCTAGTTTTCATCAAAATCGCTGTTTTTTTCTAGAAATGGAGATATAACGTCTTTCATGAAATATGAAGTGTTGCCTGAAGTGATCATAGACAGTAAAGGACGTGATCAGCGAGACCTGGCGAGACTGCCACCTAGTGATAGACCCACGAAAATGGCCTGGTTTTGAGCTGACGTGCATGAGTCACTGATTCGACCCAAAGCGGCAACCGAGTTATGATAAAATGTCCAGATCCAGATTGTGCGTTTTCATGAGTTTTCGATCGTCATATATTTCATTTCCATTCATCACAGAGTTCCCAAAATCACATACAAGGTGTGTTAGAGTGTCTAGTTTCGTAATTTAAAAAAAAAAGCTAAAAACGTAATATTACGTTTTTGGCACTCAACGCATGGGAAGGAAAAACGTAATATTACGTTTTTGGCACTCAATGAGTTAATATATAATACACTCTCATGACCGTAGTTACCCCTGTTACCCCTCATGACCTCTGACCTTAGTTACCAATGTATGCCAACTAATGTAGATGCATGTTATAGAGCAGAGTATTTTCTGCAGAAGTGTACATGACTTATATTTGTGCTATTTTTAATGCTAGCTAAAGGCCCTGAAACCAGCGGGAATTCCCTCAGTCTGTAAGTATAGCAGTCATTATTACTGCTGTAATTGTAGTTTTACTGCCATCTACTGTTAAAATTGTGTGGAGGGGAAACAGTTTTGGTTTGTCATCATATATACACACTGAGATGATGAAGTGAGGAACTAAAATGCCATGAACTCTAATGCCACTTCCAATCCTCTGCTGTCTGAGGAATGAGATGGATTTTCTGTCGGTTTCCTCAATCTTCTCTCTGGACTCTCTAGTCCTCTTTCAAATCTCTCCATCCCTCAAAATGTGCTTTGTGGTCCACAAATGCCTGATACATATTGAAAATGGCCAAACAAAATAATAAAACTCTCCCATTTAAAGTCTCCATGGTCCGTATTTTAAAGGTAAATGTCAGCACTGCAGAAAGGTTGCTATATGAAATATGCAATATCTCCCTATGGAGGTGTGAAGTGCCATGTAGGCCTACTACACAGAGCCACATCATAGGCCTAAGCAGCGGCTCTAACCACTGCCATACCAGCATGCTGAAAAACATGTCGCAACACAATAGTGTGTCTTTCTTTCTGATGTCATATGAACAGTGAGTCATTGTTACAGCACTGTATGATAGCTTTATCTCAATCAAAATCTCCAACTACCACACAATCACCATCAACCACCATGTGACCAACACCAGTTTGAAAGGAGACTTGGTATATCATAGCATTTTGATTGAGATTGACCAGATGAACCCCTTCTTGATGCAGTGGACCGAAATGTATATGTAATCCATGATGTAATTTCACCTATAAGATATAAACCACACACTTTGAAGCATCTGTATCTACGGTAACACCATTAGGTGCAGGGACTGAATATCACTGACTGTCAGATGGAGACATGATGCCTCATGACTACTTTGTTAGACCAATACAAACCACTGAACACATTTTAAAATATTTACTCTTCCTGACTAATGCTGGCCTTACGCCAAATGGCTTTTATGTGATTATTAATGTCAGAAAAAAATCCCAAGAATTTTGCTAAAGTTGTTGTGGCATTATCTGGATCATTTAGGTGGTCTTAAAGTCAATCTGTTTCTTTTGTTGGCGTTCCTATTTAGTCAACTGCTTAATATATAATATAATATATATCATAATATAATATTAGCGCATTTCATACACAGAGGTCATAGCCTGGGAAAAACACAGACGTACTTCCGGTCTGGTTTCAACCGGGCTACAGAGGTCATTCAATGTGCTTTACATAAACAAAAGCATCATTCATTCACTTTCTCCTAGCCAAACATGTGACCCACAGTCACATTGCCTACACCTCCCATTCATTCACCTCCCATTCAATTAGTCTACTACGAACCCAATAGAAAGTGCATGCACTTCTTAAAAACCTCTCACCTCCTTGCTACTTTCAGTAAGCTGACTTCGACTTCTCCACCACCAACCCACTGCCACCAGTTAGTCCCTGTCTCAAGCATATGCGCTCCTCGCCCCAGCCTCACTATCAGCAGGATCTGATATCCCCCCCATTTCTTGCTGGTTTACGCACTGGGGCCTTCGCCAAAGACTGTTTAAATATTCAGCTGTTATTTATCTCACATATATTGTTTCTGATATCCTATTCAGGATTAAAATCTCTTCATTATATTTTGTCTCCTGGGTCTTTTTGGTAGAACTGTGATTAATGACACTCTGAAACTACTGACACACCTGTCTTCAGGAATGAGGTTAATCATTGAATGACATGAAGACTTTATATGCTTTATATGGTCTATGGTCAGAGTCTACTTTCTATGGTCTGAGTTTAATGTGCGGTTTTGTTTGATCTGTGTGTAGCTTATGTGAAGAATATGCACTTTTTTGGTTGATCAACCTGAGCTGAACTAATAATAACGGTAGGAGCTGCTAAGGACTAAGAGAAAAGGACTGATCCAGAGACTCAGCCATCAGAATTCCTGCACTACACAGAGAGAAGGCATTCAGTAGATCAGCCATTCCAGATGAGGAATTGTTTCTGGGAGACATAATGGTCTCTGTATCTCTCTGAATAGTTTTCCGGTTTGCAATGCAACACTCCGTCAGTTTGTGTAAAGCCTAGTTGTCTACAATAAGACAGCAAGATACAGCACCTGTTAGCTGTTTGCCTTGTTGATTCTCAAAAGAAGAAGAAAGAGAAACACAACTTCACAGTACAAGTACTATCAGGTAAGACCTACTAAAGCAGGTATCACTGGACAGCTGAACAGGTTTCACTTTGTGAATAGCAGGAATTCATTATAAGATAATAGTCACGGTATTATCAATCTATTCACCTTATATGCATATCCCTCAATTCAACACAATAAAAACACACACAGGGTTATATTACAGGACTAAAGTAACATATTCCTTCTTTATCGCAGTAGCCTATATATATATATATATATATACAGTATATACAGTATATATACATCATGCCATTTTATATTATCTTTAAAAACGCACAATTAGTTCTGTGTAGAGTCAAAAATAACAGGTGCGGTGACAAAGAATAGGGATGAGAAAGAAAGCTAGAAAGAGATGCGGAAGGTAGCTTGAAGATGTTGAGTTAATGATTAGCTTCAGAGCTAATGGTAAAGGAAGGTAGCTTGAAGATGTTGAGTTAATGATTAGCTTCAGAGCTAATGGAGGTAAAGGTCACTGCAGTATGTTTTATAGCATTAGCATAAAACTATGAGACCTGATAAACACTCATTAATTTACTCTGAATCTTTCCAAGTACATGTACCATAGAAGACAGGAATACAAAGAAGTAGGTATTGGACAACTCACTGGAGATTGATGTTTGAGAGCCTGACACAGTAATCTGTCTCTGCTTCAGGAGCAAAACATGGCTGCTGGAGGCACAGACAAAGGTAAGAGATAGCCTAGCCTACTTCCGGTATATCTCATGCCGTGTGTGTGTGTGGGGATATGTATGCATGAGAACTAGTGCTGTCAAACGATTAAAATGTTTCATCACGATTAATCGCTGAATTCCTATAGTTAATCACGATTAATCACATATTTTATCCTATGATTAAAATTCTATTATTTTGCATTTCTGAACTTTCCAGGAGTCCATATTAACAATAAAGCAATTATGGTTTATCTTGATTGGGATTCAAATGAAAGCAAAGCAAGTTACTTTATTAACTGAACTTTAAGACGTAGGTCTATTTGATTATTTCAAATCAAATTTCAAAAGATGTGCAGCAGACCTGAGGCAACACAATATATTCTTCAGAAATATAGCTGATATAAACTGAAATAAATGCTACTGCAGAAGTGCAAACCATAGGAACATGGTCACATTAATCCCATAAACACACAGATAACTCTTACACCAACCTTATTTTGTGCCTTTTATTCACGTTTGTTTCAAGATTTAGTAATATAAGCCCTTTTCGCTCTCCACTTTGATGCAAAATAGGTTTCCATTATATCAGTTTCCATTATATCAGTTTCCATTATATCTTTCCCCTAAAAGGGGGCGTGTAAAAAAGTGGGCCATTCCATTGGTCAGTGCGTATTGTTTAGTTTCCGGTCTAGCTAGATCTGGTGTGGTGTTGTAGTTGTTCTAACGTTAGGCCTACTAGTTGTTGCAACAGTATGTGAAAAAACTACAAAGTTTGTTACACCAAAATGAAAGTTAATCTCGCGATAAAAAAATGTACGCTGTTAAAATAGGTTTACGTTAACGCCGTTAATAATGCGTTTAACTGACAGCACTAATGAGAACATAACACAAACAACTCTCTTGATCTTCTGTTCGCCAACAGATTTTAAACTGGTCATCCCTGATGATATTGTGGAGTTTTCTCCTGGCCAGGATGTCACTCTGCGCTGTTACCTCTCTCCTGCAACCAGTGCTGTTGCCATGGAGATCAGGTGGTTCAAGAAAACAGAGTGTATTTACCTATATAAGAATGGTGACATAACAGTACGGGAGGGTTATGAGGGCAGAGTGAGTGTGGACACTCAGAAGCTGCAGAGAGGAGACGTGTCCCTGAGACTGAAAGAGGGCAGAAGAATGGAGGAAGAAGTGTACACATGCCAGGTCATCAATGGATGAAGAAGTGTACACATGCCAGGTCATCAATGGAGGGAGAGAAGTGGGTTAGAGGTCAGTCTCCTGCTGTGGGTTAGAGGTCAGTCTCCTGTTTCTCTGATATCAGCCCAACTGTGGGTTAGAGGTCAGTCTCCTGTTTCTCTGATATCAGCCCAACTGTGGGTTAGAGGTAAGTCTCCTGTTTCTCTGATATCAGCCCAACTGTGGGTTAGAGGTCAGTCTCCTGTTTCTCTGATATCAGCCCAACTGTGGGTTAGAGGTCAGTCTCCTGTTTCTCTGATATGCCCAACTGTGGGTTTTCTCTGATATCAGCCCAACTGTGGGTTAGAGGTCAGTCTCCTGTTTCTCTGATATCAGCCCAACTGTGGGTTAGAGGTCAGTCTCCTGTTTCTCTGATATCAGCCCAACTGTGGGTTAGAGGTCAGTCTCCTGTTTCTCTGATATCAGCCCAACTGTGGGTTAGAGAGTCTCTCCTGTTTCTCTGATATCAGCCCAACCTGTTTCTCTGATATCAGCCCAACTGTGGGTTAGAGGTCAGTCTCCTGTTTTCTGATATCTGATATCAGCCCAACTGTGGGTTAGAGGTCAGTCTCCTGTTTTTCTCTGTGATATCAGCCCAACTGTGGGTTAGAGGTCAGTCTCCTGTTTCTCTGATATCAGCCCAACTGTGGGTTAGAGGTCAGTCTCCTGTTTCTCTGATATCAGCCCAACTGTGGGTTAGAGGTCAGTCTCCTGTTTCTCTGATATCAGCCCAACTGTGGGTTAGAGGTAAGTCTCCTGTTTCTCTGATATCAGCCCAACTGTGGGTTAGAGGTGAGTCTCCTGTTTCTCTGATATCAGCCCAACTGTGGGTTAGAGGTGAGTCTCCTGTTTCTCTGATATCAGCCCAACTGTGGGTTAGAGGTCAGTCTCCTGTTTCTCTGATATCAGCCCAACTGTGGGTTAGAGGTGAGTCTCCTGTTTCTCTGATATCAGCCCAACTGTGGGTTAGAGGTCAGTCTCCTGTTTCTCTGATATCAGCCCAGCTGTGGGTTAGAGGTGAGTCTCCTGTTTCTCTGATATCAGCCCAACTGTGGGTTAGAGGTAAGTCTCCTGTTTCTCTGATATCAAGCACTATACCAATTGTCTGCCTGGCTAGTTGGTAAGCAATGTGTTGTGCTGACTGGCTTTTCAGAAAGGCTGTATAAAAGGGCCAAAATTTGTACTCGTAACTTGAGTCTTGTACAGTATCTTCTGTGTCGCAAGCGTCTAACTTCATTATTGCACATGATAGTAGGAAGGGAGGAAATGTGTATGGATTTGCAAATCATATTAGCAAAACATTTTACCACAAAAACTGTACCACACATTTTGTTTACAATTTAAATCATATGTCTGAGCAGTGTTCAAGCTTAAGTTTAGGAGAAGTTATATGTCAGATATTTTGATGTAGTGTGTATATAATGTGAAAATTATTCTAACCTGACTAATGATCCTGTCTTGGCTTTTTTTTTTAGATCGGCGTTTATGTAAGTATACAGTGGAACTGACTTGAATGAAGTCTTTCTTTGGACACACAGACACACACACACACACACACACACACACACACACACACACACACAGGGAAATGAAAGAGACGGTATGATTAGTACTTATATTGTATATCTTCATGTAATTAAGTGAAGTGAACTGTATTTCTACTGATTTTTTCTGTGCTTTTTTTTTAGGTCGGTCAGTGGGTAAGTACCAGCATGTGTTACTGATAGTATGCAGTTGATTCTGTAAAAGAAATTGTGTATTTTTTGAAAAATGAAATCACACATTCTAGATTAAATACACACACAAATGCACAAAAAGGTTAAAAAGACACAAAATCAAGTAATCTTCTTGCTAGAGTGCTTTCCCACATTTTTTGTCTTTCACCAAGCCAGCCACATACTTGAGATTCAAAATGCATACTGCACACACACACACACACACACACACACACACTCGGGGATTAAAAATATTATTATTTTAGGGTGAGGATATTTGCACCCCTTGTACAAGCAGTGTATTTTAATGTGCAGTTATAAGTCAATGTTATTCATACCCCGTTGCACACAGCAATGTGTTCTATTATTACCCCATCTGGTACAAATATCAATGTCAAAATATCAAACGTATTGTGAGTTGTAAGTGGTTCTCTTTTCTAAAACGAAATGCGTCACAATGTTTGGGCCCACTCACCGCATTGCAGCAGAAAAAAAAAAAAAAAACGAGCAACGTGTTTTTGTTGTTCCGTTAATAGCTCAGCGATGTGGCCTATGCTATTCGTACCAGAGATGCAAATATACACTCTGAATAAGGTATGCTGTTTTCATTACTGTTTAATTAGAATTGGATGCTATTCGTATCCTGGTGTATATAGTAATGTGTGCTATTTACACCATGGTGCGTGAACTAGTAAATTGTTGCAATCAAAACTTCCGTTGGAGAACTGATTTCTTCTTCAAATTGTGGGCCTTCTCTGCAGAGACGTTGGGACAAATATGCACTTACACTTCTACTTTTCTCTGCCAAAATGCTTTACAAGGGAATCAAACCCCGGTCTCACACATATGAAACCATGATACTAACCACTGAACTATCTACTTCCACGCCCAGATGAGAGTTTGCAGGCACGCTTATAGTAGGCCTGAGCGTCATAATCACAAAATTTCTGTTAACTAACAAAATGACGGTTGTATGTCACTGAACAAAGATTATGAAAATAAAACACAACTTAATTTTAAGAGATATTAGTACTGAAACCTTTCAGAATTCTTCACTTTCTGCTGATGAAAAAACAAATGTCCACCATGTTTTTTGTCCACGTGCATGTTTTTGTTGTTACAGTACGTCACAGGGTGTGAATAGGTCAGCTGTGGGGTGCAAATAGACACTCCCAATTCTTTTCATATCAGGGGTTCAAATAGACACTCCCAATTCTTTTCATTTTGGTTTGTCCTAAGCAGAAACTTTATTTTTACATTCCCGTTCCCGTGTTCCAAAGTCTCTTCTCTAAACCTTTTAGCCTTGGCACAGTAGCGTACAGTATACTTTTTTCACCCCTAAAATTCCTTAAAAATTATATATGACCAGGAACTAAGTCTCATAGTACATACACACACACACAAACACACACACACACACGGCTGTATAATCAGTATTTCTGCTTGCAATGTGTGATTGAAGATCATCTTAGTGTGAGTTTTTCTTCATTGGTCCTCATTAATGATTTAATCTTTGCTTATGGTTCCTTTAGGTCTGCATTTTGGTAAGTACTAGAGAGAGAGAGAGAGAGAGAGAGAGAGAGAGAGACAGAAAGAGAGAGTGCTTGCATGTGTGCATGCATGATACTGTGACTTGTACTTCAGATATGTTTATGTCTGCTGATCTCCTGTTTCAAAAAAGCTCATCTCTTTTCTCTGATATTACAGGTAAAACTGAGATACGTGCTGAAGAGAGGAGAGAAATGGAGGAATCTTTCCAGTCTCTGGGTGAGTGTGAGAGTCGATTGATGGGGTTGGGTGAATGCTGAGAGAGAGGATGGAGGATAGTTTGGATGTGTTTCTAGAAAGGGTAGTTGTTAGCTAACCTGTCACAACCTTTAGAGTATAGAGCTATATTTGTCTCAATAATATTTGTATATGCACAACCAAAAATTTCATTTGTGAAATGTGATTCTGCATTTGTGGATCACCAGCACACGCATTCTTCGCAGTTATGTGTTTTTGAGACGTTCTTCGCATAAAAGTCGCACAAATCCACACGTGAAAAAATCATATTTGTAACTTGTAAATTCAGTTTCACAATTGTAGTTGTGTATTTGTAAATTAAATGGCATTTGTAAAACTGAAAATTGCCTTTGTGATATCTAATTTTGCATTGAAGAACGTCTCAAAAACACGTAACTTTGGAAAGCGAAGAATGCGTGTGCTGGTGATCCACAAATGCAGAATCACATTTCACAAATGGAACTTTCAAATGGCATTTTATTTACAAATGCACATCTATATTTGTAAAAATCAATATATGAGTTACAAATATTTTTTTTATTTGTAGGTATCAAAACACACATGCAAATCAAGAAATATTTGTGGATCCCCCTCTGTGTTATACAAATATTATTGAGACAAATTTAGCTCTATATTGGAGTTAGTGCTGTCATTCATACCTGAAGACCCTACACTGGGAATTTCACTTATCATAACGTTTTAAAGTTACATTCCTCGATCTTAAGTGCAGGGGTGGAACGACAGAGGTTGCCATGCTGGGTCCACAACATCCACTCATTCACGCCTGCGCGTAAGCAGAGGATGCAATTAAGAAAAATTGGAACAAAACAGAAATATTTTCTTCCACTAATTATAAGTTGGTTGTTCATTCTCAATCATTTCTATATATGATGTAGCTCTATAGATGCTCTAGCAAATGTGCAGTATCAATTTATAGCCTGCCCTGTGGACAATGGTTTGAACTATGGAACTTGCTATTTTCGACCAAACAACACAACTTTCTAGACATAGGTGGTACAGTACATCCGTCGTTGTTTCTGTGAAAGTTATGTCTTATCAGTCGGTGGTTTAGCAACAACGCAGAACTTTTCTAGAAATGCACCCCACATGACTGATGAATGAGGAGCAGAGATGATTGGTTGAGATCTGATGACTGATTAATGAGGAGCAGAGACGATTAGTTTTGATCAGAGGACTGATGAATGAGGAGCAGAGATGATATGTTGAGAGGAAAGCAATCTAATAGAGTAAACCCATCTTAAGACTATACAGACAGGTGGACTGAGATAGATGCAGATAAAGTGATTTGTCCAAGTTGTAAAACTAACCAAATAAACCACTTAGTTGTATGCAATTTTATTTAGCATTTGGTCAAATTAAACTTTAATAACTATACTGCCAATGTATTTTACTGCAGAGACGAAATATTATGGGTTTAATTGTAGCCACTCTCAGGCTGAATAACATACTGTAATCTATGTGAAGAGCTCTTCTATTGCAGTGTGTGTGTGTGTGTGTGTGTGTGTGTGCAGGGCCAGAGTGGGGCCACTTTTCAGCCCGGGAGTTTCAGGCCCACCTTTTTCCATAGTGGTGGAAATTGGATAAATAAAGCAACATTTCAGCTCTTACTATCCTGTAGTTTTTATTAGTACCATGGTTCAACAAATGTGTAAAGGTTATATAATAATTCACTTCAACTGAGAAGTTAACAAAAAATATTCCACTATTCCACAAGTTAACAAAAACAGAAAGAAAGAAAGACAGAAAGAAAGAAAGCCTTTGAAATGTAGCCCATCCCACGCTTCCACAAAGAGGCATATTGAACTAATGTTTAGGCTACATGTTTTTTGCGTGGGTAGGCTATATTGTTGTTTGGTGATTTAGCCTACTCCTTTACTACACCCTCTTCTAAGCAAACAAGGCATATAAGTTCATCATGTAGCATAAATATTTTGCTCTTTCTTGCATTAAATAACTTATCCTCTCTATTTGTCCCTGTAGTCATGGCCTCCTCATCAATAATTTCGGGCTCATCATTTTCAGTGGTCGACTGGTTGATCTGCTCCTCAGAAGCTACAATTTTTACTGCACAGGCTTACACAGATCAAACTTCAGTTTTGTTATTAATATTTGCATACTGCAAAGTCTATGAATCGGATACAAAAGGCTAATATTTTAAGTAATTTAATATGTTACTTGCAAATAGCTTGACAACGCTACAAACGTCCAATATCTCTCTTTACCAGTTGTCACTTTTGTCTAGAAGCTTGGCACATTTAGCAGCATCTACCTGGCCGTTTCAGTCCCTCAGTCCCTCCTGGCCTCTTTCTACCATCCATCTTTCCTGACGCTTATGGCTACTGAAGGGCCGGCCCGGCTATCCGTATCTGAGAAAACTTTTTTGGAAAAGACGGGCTTTATGGACCCAACCAACTCTTTTTGGGAGGGGAGAACTCCCTCACACGGTAGGCTACAACCCATGCAGAGGCACCGGTGCCATGCACAGAATGCGGAACGTGTATAGTCTGCTTTAAGAGAAGTTAGACTAACGTGACAAATGTCAATATTTTTTTCCTCGACCGGCCCAAAAGTGAAGCGGCCCACCAGGAATTCTCCTGATTCTCCCGATTACCCACCCCGGGCCTGTGTGTGTGTGTGTGTGTGTGTGTGTGTGTGCTTTTCTACTACACCACTGTGTACTAAGTACAAAATAAGGCAGAAATAATATATATATTTATTAGCTGCAAATTGCAAATGGACTGTACACTGTATTTTTACCAGATAACAAAATGGTCTTCTCATTAATAGTCAATACTACACAATTAAAAGTATCACAATATGCCTCTTCCCAGTTTCCCCTGCATTTGAGATTGAGTTCATGGAGGAACTTAAACAACAAGATGACAACAAGCAGGCAAAGGAGATGCAGATTAAAGATGGCAACCTCAAGGAGAAGGTAACACTTTTGGAAGAGAGCAAAGAGAGACTCATGGAGATGGAGAAGCTAGGGGAGAAGACCAAAGAGATGGAGAAGATGACAGAACAATTAGAGCAGAAGAACAAAGTTATAGAGAAGATATTAGAACAACTGGAGGAGAAGATAAAACAGGTGGAGAAGATGACCCAGAAACTAGAGGAGGGAAATAAACTCCTCCAGCAAAAAGAGACAGAACTAATGGACATGACTAAACGAGAGATGGAGAGAGAGGGACTACTGGAGAAGATGACCAGAGAGGTGGAGACCAATAAAAGACAACTGGAGTCACTGGAAATGGAACTGCAGGAAAGGAACAGACAACTACAGGACCTGAGAACCCAACTGCAGGAGAAGGAGAAGGAGCTGGAGGAGAAAAACCAACAGCAGGAAGTAGAGGAAAGACATGGAGAAGGTGAGGATCAGATAAGACCATTTTAATTTTGCATCCCGAGAAAATTTTAACATTATAGCTGAGGAGACCTAGATGTGATCTCACTGTTGGTTTTATATCAAATTTAATATCAATTTCCTAAAATTCCATAGCAGAACTAGTGTAGATAGTGTAGAGCAACTACATAGAAAGGTAGTTAAATGACAACTCAGTTTTCTTACAGTGATTTCATTGCTATAATTTATATACAGCTCTGGAAAAATTAATGAGTGGTTCCAATGAATTTGCAGTGGTCTCAAAATTAAGAGACCACTGCAAATTTGAAAATGACTGTCAACTCGTTCGAATGTCACTCAGCAACCATATGAAGACAACAGAAAAATGTCCAGTGGCCTTTTTTTCCAGAGCTGTATATAGCAGGGGTCTCCAAATACTTTCCCCTAATGGCCAAATGATGCCATGCATGCCAAGCCAATGGGCCAAAGCATCCAGGAATAAAATCTAGAAAATAATCATCCTAACACACACAAAATGTATGTAATGAAACACATTTTTATTTACTCTAAATGAGACCACACATGAGCAAAATTATGACTTCGATACCTGCCCAAAATATATTGATACTGATACTGAAATGATAGTATAGGACAAAAATAGTTTGTTTGGTTGCAGTAGATTCTACATTAAATTCTGCAATTTACCACATTGCTTGAGCCAAATAAAATTGTATAATTTACCTTGTTAAACTCTGATGGCAAATTTGTCATGCAGAGAGGTGCACACACACATACTGAACATTGACACAAGTGATAGGAAAATAGACAAAAAGACCACCTTAAACACAGTTTGCTTGGAGTGATATGATTGTTAGTTCATTGTCTATATAGTGTGTATTGTGTTTGGGAGAAAGTAATCATCTGTGACTGAACTATGACTGCGTTTGCAGTGGCAGAGAACTGTCCTGATCCAGAATCTCCACAGCCTCCTGCTGGGTCTGAGTTGAGACTGGTGCTGATCGGGGGGAGTGCAGCTGGGCAGAAGGCAGCAGCAAACACCATCCTGGGCACATCCACACTCACAGAGACCCAGCACAGTGAGTGCAGATGGGGGGAGGTGGCTGGGAGATGGGTGACCCTGGTGGAGACTGCAGACTTGTTCTGCAGTGGACTCTCTGAGAAGGACATGAGACAGGATGTGAAGCTTTGTGTTCAACTGTCTGCTCCGGGACCTCATGCTTTCCTCCTGGTGATTCCAGAGGAGCTGTCTGAAAGGGCAGCGAGAGAAATGCTAGAGAAAATGGAGGATATTTTTGGGGAGGGCTGTTGGAGACACACACTGCTCCTCTTCACCAATACTAAGGGGTTGAGAGAGAGGGGTATGGAGGAGTTGCTCCAGAAAGGGAGCCGGGAGCTTCAGCAGCTGGTAGAGAAATGTGGGAACAGGTATCACCTTCTCAATGTCAAAGACAGGCCTGATTACATTAGCATTGCACAACTGCTAGAAAAGATAGAGGAGATGTCAAGAAACAAAGTGAGATTCTACAGCATTGACACCTACCAGGAGCCCGAGAGCCTCAGAGAGGAGGAGATGTCAAGAGCTCAGCTTGATAAAAGTGGCCAGGAATTCCTGAAAAAGATGGAGGAAGAGATCAAGCAAAAGTATATTGAAAAATTGCACAAGAAAATACAAGAACTGGAGAGCAAAATAGGCATAGAGAACGATGAGAAAAAGAAACAAGAGATGGAAGGAATTTTGAAAATGATACGAGAGGAGAGAGATAGGGAGAGGAAGGAGATGGAAGAGAAACACAGAGACGAGATATGGGAGATGAGAGAGAACTATGAGAGCAAGACCAGGGCTGACTCAGAGAGAAACCTCATAAAGGTCATCCTGGCTGAACAACAGAGAAAGATGGAGGCAGAGTTGAATAGGCAGAAAGAGGAAAATAAAAGAAAGACAGAGAGGAAGGAAAAAGAGATGGAAACACTGAAACAGAGTGTTCAGAATCTACAGGCCACTTTGGCAGAGCAGAGAGAGAAACAGAGACAGGGGACGTTTGTTCAGTACGCTCTTCTTGGAGTCGTCGTGTGTATGATAATTTATGCAACAGGTAGTTTAAAAATTCACTAAGAGACAGGGGACGTATGTTCAGTACGCTCTTCTTGGAGTCGTCGTGTGTATGATGATTTATGCAACAGGTAGTTTAAAAATTCACTAAGAGACAGGGGACGTATGTTCAGTACGCTCTTCTTGGAGTCGTCGGTGTATGATGATTTATGCAACAGGTAGTTTAAAAATTCACTAAGAGACAGGGGCGTTTGTTCAGCACGCTCTTCTTGGAGTCGTCGTGTGTATGATGATTTATGCAACAGGTAGTTTAAAAATTCACTAAGAGACAGGGGACGTTTGTTCAGTACGCTCTTCTTGGAGTCGTTGTGTGTATGATGATTTATGCAACAGGTAGTTTAAAAATTCACTAAGAGACAGGGACGATGTTCAGCACGCTCTTCTTGGAGTCGTCGTGTGTATGATGATTTATGCAACAGGTAGTTTAAAAATTCACTAAGAGACAGGGGACGTTTGTTCAGTACGCTCTTCTTGGAGTCGTCGTGTGTATGATGATTTATGCAACAGGTAGTTTAAAAATTCACTAAGAGACAGGGACGTTTGTTCAGTACGCTCTTCTTGGAGTCGTCGTGTGTATGATGATTTATGCAACAGGTAGTTTAAAAATTCACTAAGAGACAGGGGACGTATGTTCAGTACGCTCTTCTTGGAGTCGTTGTGTGTATGATGATTTATACAACAGGTAGTTTAAAAATTCACTAAGAGGCATTCAACCTCATAGAAACCATAAGCTCTTCGCTCTTCCGCTAGTATCTCTGTGTTTGATAGACTGAGGCAATACTTAGGAATTATCAGCCTCACTAACAATCATCACATATTGTTTAAGTCTATTCTTCTCACTTGTATTGATCTTGTTGAAACTGTGTGAATAAAGGTGTGCTTGCATTTGGACTGGAGTATTTGAGGATCTTCTGAGGAGATTCCTATTTAGAACTCTGCTTGCCTTTCACTGTTTTTCCTGACTGGTTAGTTGATTAGTTCCACTGTACAATAAGGCATGTTGTATGACATTTTTTGTTTATTTTCCTTTATTATTTTGTAAATTAGTTGTAACCCACAGCCGGTGAGAAGCATATTTGAAAGAAAAATGTTTGAGAATAACTAAATGAAACTGATTTTTCCCTCTAACTGACAAACCATATTTGTGCTGAAATGTGTTGCAGTGCTGTTATATTTAGTGGAAATACAGTATTTAAAATCATTGTATAGGTGTTTTTATATTGTTATGACCACCAAATCTCTTTGACTTACAAACACCTTATTTCTGTTTTTTAACAGCTGAGCTCAAAGTTGAGATTTGAATGTGTGCTGGATGGCTTTATCAAGGAAAAAATGTGTGATACAAGCAGGGATGGAATACTGCACGGGCCTACCGGGCCCGGGCCCAGGGGCCCAAGGGGTCAGGGGGCCCTGAAGCCCAAGCCTTTGCATTGAATCACTGCCTCAATATCAACAAATCAGGATGTAGGCTATGAATCTGATTGAATTTAGTATTGGCCATCCCCAAAATGCACCAGAATACAGGAAATCACATCAAACAAATTAAAAAATTTCTGGGGGAGGACCCCCAAACCCCCCCTACCACATATACGACAATAAGTGGGGGGCCCTTAATACATCTGGGCCCAGGGGCCCGAAAGTTCATAATCCGCCCATGTCAAAACCTATATACATCATTCAGAATTGATTGTGCTTTGCCAAATGTGCAAGGTGCCCATGCTGTAGGCACTAATGCTCCTCCACACGGTCATAGATGTTGGATTTCGAACTGAGCACTAAAACAAGTTGGACACTTGGATAGGCCCTCTCCTCTTGATGAGTTCATGATTTCCATTAAGGTCCATTTCAAACAAGCTCAGGCCCAGATAGGAGGGTGGTATTTTATATATCATATCTCAATGCAATTTTAGCTGTTACAATTTTAGCTGCAGTTTTTGAATTGAGTATCAAACTGTGCACATAGACAATGTTTATCAGAGGTTTTCCTGAGCCCATACAATGACACGTCTGGAAACAGGTCTGGTATTGATGCAGTGCCATGAGGTCCAAAAGACCACGGACATCCAATTTGCTTTTCAGCTCTTTCCCTTGTTTGCAAAGATTTCTCAGGATTCTCTGAATGTTTTAATACTATTATGTCCTATAGATGATTAACTCCCCAAATATGTCATAATTTCATGTTAAGAAGCATTAAAATTACATTGTTTCATCATTTGTGCGCACAAGTTTACACATAGTGATGAATACCCCTACATATTTACTTCTAAGAGACCCTGCCTCTCTGGGATGCTCTTTTTCATACCCAATTGTACCCTAATTAGTTGTGAAAAAATCTTCCTTTTGTTTTCTTTATCATTACACAACTTTTCCAGCATTTTGTTACGCCGCCCCAACTTTTTTTGAAACATGTTGCGGGTATCAAATTCGAAATTGACATATATTTTCCATGAAATAGTCAAATGTTTCATTTGATATGTTGTCTATGTCCTTTTTGCAACTAAATAATAAAAAGAGTTTAAGAGATTTGCAGATTATTACATTCTGTTTTTATTCACATTTCACACAATGTCCCAACTTTTTCTGTTTTGGGGTTGTACAAAAAGAGTACGAACAAGAGGCAAAAATATTTGAAAGGACAGTTCACATCCTGACTGTGGAATGTTCGAAGACCTCAAACCGCTGAGGTCAGGCAGACGTCTCTGTTCTCACAGGGCTAAAATAGGAGTTTCTTTCCTTAAGCCATCCACACCTTGAATACATATAAAACACTCTTTAAAAACTTTTTACCCCCTTGTCTCTCAATCTACAGTATTTTTTTCCTATTTTTTTCTAAATCTTTCTTCTTTATTATTAAAAATAATTATTACACGGCTCTTCACAAGGCAAGTAGAACGCTCCATTGGCTTGAATGGGATTTCCCAAAGTTCTACGGTAAAATATTTTCATGTATGGGTTTTGTGCTTCTGATTCGTCTTTCATATCACTACGCAAGGACTGGAACTTCATTCAACAGTGAAAGCAGATGGTTGATCAGCTGTGTTCTAAAGAATGTTTGATTCAAGTTCAGCGTGTGTTGTTGCGAACTATTTGTTTCTCAGCAAATGCCACGATGAACGGTAACAAATAGGCTAGGCTATGTAGGCTAAAGTCATATCGTGGGGAGTTTATTATTTAGTTTTGGCAAGTAGCCGTGTAATAAGCGGGATAATGTATAGAACGCGGGTCATTATTGGGAAAATAAGTCCCTTCAGGGCGGAGCAAGATCTGGTTCGCCCTGTCGATCTGGTTCGCCCTGTCGGGACTTATTATGATATAGGTTTAGTCAGATTTTTTTTTTCTTTTTTCTTTTTCGCATGGCCAATTTTCCGTCAAGGATTCCCGGGACACTGAAAGACCGGGGTACACGAAACTTGGTGGGCATGTAGCCCCACATGAATAGCATGGAACCATCGTTTTTCTTTTTGATCTGTAACCCCCCCGCTGGACTGGACCCCCCGAAAGGGTCATACAATAAATTAATTTATGTTACTGTACACCAACTGGCCTGTAGGTGGCCGGACACAGTTTTCTGTGAATATCTCGAGAACCATAGGGCCTAGCAGGACCACCTTTTTTTTTATGTTGGTCTTAAGGGGCCATGTCAACCCATCCCATTACCACTTATTTCTTGAATAGTACCACCTAGTTAAAAATTAAAAAGCAAAAAATTAAGTGTTGTAATCACATGGTCGATTAGGTGTTGCACAAAATTAAAAGTGTAGGATCATTATGACACCCTCCGAATGCATGCCAAGTTTCGTGGACTTTCGTTCATGAGGGGCCATACAATAAATTAATTTATGTGTACGTTTAGTAACCGTACACCAACAGAGTTTTCTGTGAATAACTTGAGAACTGTAGGGCCTAGGATGACCAATTTTTTGCGTATGTTTGCCTCCAGGGGTCATGTTAACCCATTCCATATGCACACATGTGCATAAACAGATATTCACACACACACACACATACATTTGGTACTTGTTGTCTAGCAGATACCAGTGAGAATTGAGTGTGCATAATGCAATTCAGTGAGACAGTTAGAATCATATATGCCTTTCACCTTTTGTTTTTAGCCGGCAGCCAGACCAGCAGAGACCCTAACTTTGCTGAATTACTGAAGCTAAGCAGGCTTAGTTAGTACTTGGATAAGAAACCTCCTTAGAAGAGTAGGTTCCTGCTGGAAGCGGTGTTGGTGGCTGGCCAATAGGTGGCACTCTTCCCTGTGGCCAAAAGCCACCAAACAAATATCAATCCCAATGTCCTATTGCAGTGACAGTGACACTGTACTGCAGGAGATGTTTTCCTTTGCATGAATGTTAAATTGAGGTCCTGACTCACCATGGTTGTTAAAGATCCCATGGCACTTATTGCAAAGAGTAGGTGGTTCCCTGATTCGCTTTATTTATGTACACATACATAAAGACACACACACATGCACACACACACACACACACACACACACACACAAAAACACACACACACGACACGCACAAACACGCACACAAACACATAAACACACATACCAGGGCTCTAGAACCGGTGCGACCAGCTATTCGAGAGAGGAAAAAGTGTCCGCATTGAAACTCATTTACAGACACATATTTGGCCAATATCGTGGTTTAAACAAATCACAGATAGTGAAGGGCGGGACCTCCCCTCTGATTGGCCGTGGCCCAGTGCCTGTGTGTAAATTTGAAAATGCGTGTGCTGCAGAGAGAGAGAGAGAGAGAGATAGGTCAGAGACCCGTCAGATAAACAGAGTGGATGTACATGTAGTTGCATTACAATGTGGTCACATAGGCCGAGATAAATGTCCCCTCTCCCCACTGCCTTTCAGCGGCTGGCAGCAGCAAACCGATCAGACGAGCCCGAGATGATGATTAAGTTTATCGTTGCCTACGATAGGCCTAGTGAAACTTCCCTTCACCAAGTTCAGTCCGAAATAATTATTCACCAGAAAAATAGTTTGAACTTAAACGCGACGTACAGGAATGCCACTTGCGCCAAATTTATAGGAGTCATTGCAGATGGAAAAGACGTCTTAAAATTGCGAACAATGCATACAAGGCCTTCCTGAACGACAGAGATACAGATATCGCCGAAAAGGAGTGCGTCATTGACCGCAGTTACATGCAGGGAGTAACCCGGTTTTCAACAGCAATATTCGTTTTGCACACGAGTTGTCGCTCGAATATCGCTGCTACATAAAGCCCGAATATTCCCTGCATGTATAACTGTGATCATTGTGTACGGTGAATTGAATGGACACATTTAGATCGAGCATGGCAAGTCATTGCAACAGCCTATAATAATAGGCCTACCATTTCGTTACTGCATTAACCATAGTGATGTTCTTATTGAAAATTTTTAATAACTGATTTTAAAATACTAAAATTAAAAAGTAAATTGCATTGTGGGGCTGTCAAATGATTATTGCAATCATCATTGCAAAATCACATAAAAATCTCCCAGGCTACTTGGAACATCTCTTTAAATTGTGCTCAAATACATTTCTATGGAAGATGCTAGCATGGCGAGCTGGTTTAGCCAAGGCCTAAAGATCATGAAGGATAGTCTATAAGACATTGAGCCATGAGGTGTGCAGTTTGAAGCCCTTAAAAGATGTGCACTGTTAATTTACTCACTGTTATTTTTATTTAATTCATCTTAAGATGTTTTAAGTTTAAATTTCAGCAGTGAAGCACTTAAAGCACCAACACTTCATTAAGTTACTTTTCTTGTAAATCATAAGTCATAGGACAACCTACAGCGGGGAAAATAAGTGTTGAACACGTCAACATTTTTTTCAGTAAGTATACTTCCAATGAGGCTATTTGCATGAAATTTTCACCAGACATTAGTATAAACTCAGATAATCCACCCATATAAAAAATCCAAACATTAAAGTCCATAGGTAGAGTTATGTGCAATAAAGTGGAATGACACAGGAAAAAAGTATTGAACACGCCTGCTGAAATTTCTTAAATACTTCGTGGAAAAGCCTTTATTCGTAATGAAAGCTTCAAGGTATTTCCTGTATGATGAAACTAATCAGTCACAGTATTCTGGAGTGAGTTTGGCCCATTCTTTTAAACAGATAGTCCTTTAATATTGAAGATCTGTTTCGACCTCACTCTGACCGTCACTACGGTCTAAAAAAGGAATGATCACCTTCGTTCTGCCTATCACCGAGACCATATGTCAACAAAGTCATGCCCATGACCTCCGGAAGCAGAACGACTCGAGCTTGTAAATAGCGGAGATTGCTCCCGGTTCAGTCTCTCACCTTGATCACCTCATCTGAGACCTGTGATACGTGAGTAACGCACTTTCACTGCTTTCTTGCTTTGACTGTGTTTGTTAGTCTGCATGTGGCAGTAACCTGTTTTTTTCAGGAAACTTCGCTTAACTTTGTTTAACTTTGTTTAACTTGTTGACGACTTTCCTGAGTTCACCCATACCGCACGGGCGGAGGGGCTAGTGTGAGCCTGCTGCTGCGCTCGGCGACTGCCGCGGGCGCCCGTTTCAGTGTTATTTTCCCTTTGTGTGTGCCAGGTTTCGGGTTGTTGTTTGTTAACTACTGTGTACCTTATCTGGCTGTTCGCGGCTAATTGGGCTTGGTGTGAGCCTGCTGGGTGCGTTCGCGCACCGGCGTGGGCCACCGTTATTATTTCTGTTTCTGCCCCTGCAGCGCAGCTTGTGACCTTCCCAGGGAGGAACGGCTCCGCCGGGCTGACCAGGCATGTGGCCATGTGCGTGGACGGGACAGGCGGCGCTCACCCGACCGACCATCCCACTCTCATAGGCATGGCCGTAAGCATACGCACAAGCGTAAACGGCAACATGAGTCCCCTTCCAGGCATGATCAGGTGGAGGTCCCTGGACCTGCTAAGCCGGCTCCAGCTGCCGCGGACCGAGGGTAATGGCACGGAGTCGCTTCCAGATTCTCTCAGCTCTCCAGGCTCTGGCTAGGAGGATGGACAGGCTGGAGGGTCTCCAGGGCACGTCATCCCCTTCTCTGCCCCATGGCCAGGAAGGTCTCTCCCCATCCAGGCCTGAGAGCCATGGTGCGGATGTTGATCTGGGTGATGTGGATTTGCTGTCGCTCCATGCCCCTCGTTCTACGATCGATGACGTAAGCGGGGACGGCCTCCTGGATGAGCTACATTCAGACATGGTGGAGCCAACTGATGAATCCACGGTGCCAGGGGAGGTCCCCGTCGGCTCCTTGATGTCACGGGTGTTGAGTGCCTCCAAGATCCTGGGTCTTCAGGCCCCTATGCCAGACATGGCTTCACTTGGGGGCGTCTGGGAAGGCGTCTCGCACAGCAGCCCACCACCCTGTATACCCGTGGCAGTGGACTACACGAAGGTGCTGCGGACCACTTGTCCTTACATGGGGTAAGTCGCTATAGCGCCCCCAATTCAATCCAGGTTGCCGTCAGCTGGCAAAGGCTGCCTATCCAGCCGACTCGGGCTGGGGGATATGCCACCGGTCGAGCAGTCCATCACCGCCTGGACTTCCCTGGGGCCTGCCAATGCTTCTCCCAATCCACACTGCCCGTGTAAGGAGTGTGCCAAGATGGACCGTCTCATCAGTCACTGCTTTGACTCATCAGCACGGGCAGCCCGTATGGGCAACGCCCTGGCTATCACTCTGACGGCTCTGCGAAAAACGATGAGCCCGGAGGACCATGATGCAAGGGGCCCTGGTGGATGCCAAGACTGTCAGCCCACTCCCAGCTGACGTGATGTGGGGAGTGCTATGGCCTCTGCGGTGCTGTGCCGTAGACAGGTGTGGCTTGCCCAAACCTCTCTCCCTGATGCCATCAGGACAGACCTGTTAGGTTTCCCCGTGGTGCCTGGGCATGTGTTCCATCCAGACTCCCAGGGGGTGCTGGACAGAGTGGAACAGGCTGGCGCTTCTAGAGAAACTGGTCAGCGTGTGTGCCACAGGCGGGCTCCGGTTCCCCACAGGGCAGCACCAGAATTTTTACTCGCGTGGTGGCAGCCGCGCTAGCCCCCCTGCAGGTCCAGGGCCTAAAGATCCTACCGTACCTGGACGACTGGCTAATTTGTGCCCCATCTCAGGTGCAGGTGGTGCACGACACCAACACGGTTCTGACCCATATCCAGGCCCTGGGTTTCACGGTCAACTGGAAAAAGAGCAACTTGCAGCCCCGCCAGCAGGCGGATTTCCTTGGTGTCCTCCTCGACTCGGTTAGCATGACGGCGTTTCTCACTCCACGGAGGGCAGACAGCTTGACCGAGGCTCTGACAGGCTTTCGGCTGGGCAGACTGGTCACCGCCCACAAAGTCCAGAGGCTGTTGGGCTTAATGGCCATGGCAGCTGCGGTACTGCCATTGGGCCTGCTGAAGGCACGCCCCCTGCAGTGTTGGTTCAATGCCTTTCAGCTCCACCCGAGAGACGACAGGCATGTGAAGTTGCGGGTGTCTCCTGCTTGCATCCGAGCCCCAAGGCCCTTGGAGGGACAGGAGGTTCTTACTCCAGGGTGTTCCACTGGGGGCCTTCCTCACAAGAGGCAAGTCATCTCGACAGGCGCTTCTCTGACAGGCTGGGGAGCTGTCTGGGAAGGGCTGTCAGCGAGGGCGTGTAGCCTCCCTCCTGGGCGTCAGAGCACATCAACGCCCTCGAGCTGAAGGCCATCCATCTCGCCCTGCAGAGGTTCCTGCCAGGGTTATGGCCAACATGTTCTGGTGAGGTCAGACAGCACCTCGGTGGTGTATCATGTCAATCACCAAGGCGGCACGAGGTCCTGAGGTCCTCCTGGAGGAGTTGCTGTCATGGGCATGGCCGCTTCTGGCTTCAGTGAGGGCAGTACACGTTCCAAGCGTGGAGAACAGGGCGGCCGACATTCTCTCCAGGACGGGCCACTCCCGGGGAATGGAGATTGAACCCAGAGGTGGTCAGCCAGGTCTGGGCTCAGTATGGGACTGCACAAGTGGACCTGTTTGCGTCGGCAGAAACGACTCACTGCCCAGAGTGGTACTCTCTCGTGGGACAGGGGAGGCAGTTTGGGCCTGGATGCTCTGTCACAAGACTGGCCGACAGGCTTGTTTATGCTTTTCCTCCATCCCTCTTGTACCTCAGGTCCCTGCGGAGGATCAGGGAGGGTTCTGCTGGTTGCTCCACGGTGGCCGGGCGAGGCCTTGGTTCCCCAGACCTTCTCCGGCTCCCTGTGGGTCAGCCATGGCAGTTACCCTGCCGGGCGGATCTTCTGTCACAAGCAGGCGGGCAGATCTGGCATCGAAACCCAGGTGCCCTGCGCCTGTGGGTTTGGCCCCTGCAGAGTCAGTCATTGAACAGCTAGCTGAGTCTGTGCAGGAGACTCTGAACAACGCCAGGGCTCCTTCTACTAGAGCTTGCTATGCACTCAGGTGGAGGATCTTTTCGGATTGGTGTGCCAGTTTGGGTCTTGAGCCAGTGGTTTGCCCTGTGCCACAAGTTTTGCGCTTCTTGCAGTCCTATTTGGATCAAGGCAAGGCGGTCAGTACTGTGAAGGTTTATGCCTCGGCCATTTCAGCCTTTCACCAGGGTGCGGATAACAGGCCCTTGGGTAGGCATCCACTGATTGGTCAGTTTTTAAAAGGGGCCCGCCGGTTGCGTCCAGTTCGCACTTTGCGGGCACCAAACTGGGATTTGCCCACCGTTTTAATGTCTCTTACTGAAGGCCCGTATGAGCCCATTTTAGATGCAGATCTGCGATCTTTGTCTCTGAAAACTTGCTTTCTCCTGGCTCTTTGTTCGCCAGGCTGGCCGGGAGCTGTCGCCCTCTCCATCAGCGAAGACTGCCTGAGGTGGCAGGCAGGGGGCACTGGCGTGTCACTTTGGCCTAATCCAGACTTCCTGCCTAAGGTTCTAAGTCAGCAGTCTATCAACCAGGTTCTGGAGCTGACCCAATTCCAGCCGTCTGCTGCCTCACAGGCAGAGTGCGACAAGTTGCTCACTCTGTGCCCAGTCAGGGCTTTGAGAGCTTATCTGGCCTGCACACAGTCGTTGAGGAGGGAACACACTCAACTTTTTGTCTGTTATGGGGCGGCGAAGCAGGGACTACCGCTTTCCAAACAGCGGCTGTCGCATTGGCTGGTTGAGGTTATTTCCCATGCCTACCAGGCTCTGGGAATGCCGGTCCCTTCGGGTACAAGGGCTCACTCCACCAGGAGTATGGCTACGTCTTGGGCTGCCCTTAAGGGGGTACCAGCAAGCGATATCTGTGCAGCGGCTTCATGGGCGACGCCTTGCACTTTTACCAGGTTTATAGGGTGGACGTCACTCGCCCAGCTCCGGTTGGCGACGCTGCCCTCATGTCCGCGGACCCGGCGAGGTTTTAATGGTTAGCTTAGAGCTCCTCGCGACTTTTTTGGTATGTGTCATCCCTTTTTTAGACCGTAGTGACGGTCAGAGTGAGGTCGAAACAGATCGTAAGTTACGCATGTAACTATGGATCTGTGAGACCGAGGGATGACCGTCACTATCCTTGTCGCTCGGACCATCCTGAGGCGCTCAAGGTAGGAGACTGAACCGGGGAGCAATCTCCGCTATTTACAAGCTCGAGTCGTTCTGCTTCCGGAGGTCATGGGCATGACTTTGTTGACATATGGTCTCGGTGATAGGCAGAACGAAGGTGATCATTCCTTTTTTAGACCGTAGTGATGGTCATCCCTCAGTCTCACAGATCCATAGTTACATGCGTAACTTACGATTTCAGGGGTCCCTCTTGTGAATCCTAATCTTTAGTTAACTTCCAAAACTGTTCAATTGAATTGAAGTCAGGGCCTTGATTTCCTTTCTCTGAAACCAATTGAGAGTTTCCTTTGCTGAATGGTTTGGATCATTGTCCTGCTGGAAGGTCTAGCCATGTCTCATCCTCATCATCCTGGTGGATGTAAAGATTCTCCCAGAACAAAATGACTCAATTCATCATTCCTTCAACTGTATGAAGTCTGCTAGTACCATGAGATGAAAAACAGCCCACACCATGATGCCTCCACCTCCAAACCTCATTGTTGGTATGGTATTTTTAGGGTGATGCACAGTGCCATTTCTCCTCCAAATATGGTGTGTAGTATGACATCCGAAAAGTTAAATTTTTAACCAGAATACATTCTCTCAGTATTTCATAGGATTGTTCAAATGTTGTGTAACAAACTTTCAACGAGCTTCGACATGTTTTTCTTCAGCAATAGAATCATGCTGGATGAGCGTGCATAGAGGCCATGGCGGTGGAGTGCATTACCTATGATTTTCTCGGTAACAATTGTACCTGCTGCCTCCAAATCTTTCTGGAGCTTTCTCAGAGTGGTCCTTGGCTCTTGGGCTACTCTTCTGACTATCCTTCTGACTTCCTGGTCAGAAATCATGCAAGGAGATCCTGTGCATGGTCAGTTGATGATGTAGTGATGTTCCTTCCACTTGCAAATAATGGCTACAATACTGCTTGCTGGATGATTCTGAAGTTTTGAAGTGCATCTGTAACCAGTTCCATTAATATGTTTGGCAACAATAAGGTTGCAAAGATCTTGGGAGAGCTCTTTGCTTTTACCCATCATGAAATGTTTCTTGTGTGACACCTTGCTAACAAAAAACCTTTTTATAGCCCACCAGTATGTACTAACTGTAGAATTCTGGGGTATTCTTACTGTATTCTGATGTGTTCATATGTTACTTCTGTGTGTAGTATACAACAGGGAGAGGTCCATATTATTGTACATAACTGTGCCTTAGGCCTGTGTACCAGCAGGAAGGTCATACAGGCCAATGTTTAGGAACACCAGGAGAACATCAGTGATAACATGGGCCGAGGGAGACAGCATGTCTGCCTAAGTCGGGCTAGTATCTCCATCTGGCCAGGGCCGGGTTTTGTACACTGGTTTTGTACACTGGCCACGTTGGCATGATTGACGTTTGTATGTTTTAGTATAACAGGCTTTGTCTTAGGTTTTGACACGGAGACGGATCGAGGAAGCGACCCGAGGAGCATCTTCTGTCGGAAGGCTCAGCAGCCGCTTCTAATAACAACCACAACTGTTAGACTGCACAGTTTTACTGTTTGAGACTTAGCCTGTGTGCTGTTATTCATTGTTGTACCATCTACAATAAATCATCATCTAATCGCCGATCCTGATCCCGCCGTCAAGCTTTATTGACCATCTTCAATACAGACATTAGAACTAAAACACAACGCAACAACCAGAGAATCCAACATAACCCAGTTTATATCAATTTGCACAGATAGGAGGGATAATTTCTCTAACTACTTATTGATTCCAGTTTGTTCCTTGCCATTCCTTGCATTTGTGTACTGCTTTATCTTAGCGTGATCAATACTTTTTCCCTGTGACATTCCACTTTTTTACTCATAACACTACTTTTAGACATTAAGGTTTGGATTTTTATATATGTGTGGATTACATTATATGTGTGGAAGTTAATACTAATGTCCGGTGAAAATTTCATGCGAATAGCCTCACTGGAAGTATATTTACTGAAAAAATTGTTGATGTGTTCAATACTTATTTTCCCCGCTGTATATAGGACAGTAATTAAGGAAAAAAAGTGAACCTGCTGCGGTGTTAAATGCAATGTGGTTGAAAATTTGGGTGCACCTAACTTTTGTGCTGGTGCACCGAAGAAAAAAATTTAGGCGCACCAGTGCAAAAAGTTAGTCTAGAGCCCTGCATACACACACACATACAAAACACACCTACATACACAAACACACGCACACACACACACACTCAAACACAAAACACATATACACAAAAACAACCACACACTCTGCACACACTCAATTACAAACACACAAAAAACAAAGAAAGAACAAAGGAACAAAGTAGGAAATGAACACAATTTGACAAGCGTGACTAATTTTTCTGGAAAAAATGTGCTGGACTGGGCGGCGGTCATATTTTGTACCGCTCTGCGGTACATCTAGTTTTCCCAATAATGACTGGCGTTCTATACATTATCCCTTACTTAGTGTTACCTCTGCACAGGAACACTGAGCTGCTAAATGTCATTTCACTAGAGTACCACTGTGACAAAGCCATTGCATCATGTGTTCTCTCTTCCCCACATGCAATGTGTTTGCTGTGCTGTTCATGATGAGGGAAGAGGGAAGATCATGGTAACACAGTAACGCATAATGCAGATGACCTGAACTGTGAACAGGACCTGAACTGTGACCTGATAGCAAGAGGACCTGACCTGTTGATCCACAACTAAGCCCTGATTGAAGCATAAACCATTATGGATAAAGGTAAAGATAGACTGACTTTAGTCCACCAAGGAGATTTCTCAGTCAACTATAATGCCCTGTCTGCAGATGCATAGCGCATGTTTTTGCACTCAGTTTCAGACAGGAAAATAAACAACAACCACCAAGTTTCACTTTGTAATCAAGTTGCCGAAGGAGAGCATATTTGTAATGCAGAGATATAAAAATAGACAAAAACTGTAAAATATTAACTAGACTGCATTTCCGGCGGGAACTGCGAAAGTGTGCTTGCCCTGGTCCGGTCAGCAACGTGAGCGGACAGTGGCATACGCTATGCTGAACCTGGCTTGATCCAGGCATTGTAACAGTGCCTTTCAATGTTGGAGCAGTGGCAATATCTCAAAAGCTCTAGGAGAGGGCTATTCAACTATTGGCTTGCGGGTTGAATGCGATTTGTTGGATTTTACCTTTGGCCTGCCTTCGAATTTAGCTTCTATGACTGAGATCAAATCAATAAAATAAAATGACAGCAGTGATTGAAATGACAGCAGTGAAATGATGCGTCTTGCGCCTCTCAAACTGGGCTATCAGGTAACCTACAGTACAACAGAAATTATGAAATATGACCAAGGCATTAAAAAGCTACTTGTTTGTCAGGATACTTTTTCACTGATTTATTTAAAAAAAATATGAGCTATGAGTGTGAATGTTATATATTCCATCCCACAAATTATGTTTTACTGGTTTATTTGACAAATAATCTATATGGATTTGCTCTATAAAGACCGTATGTCTGTTTGGGATTGTTTTGTGAGCCTGGGGTTGTTTTGAGAGCCTATTGATGTAGCCTATCTCAGAATAAAGGAATACTTCATATTACTCTAAACCACCGTCTGTAAATCAACTGTATACTACTGTCTACATTGCACTATATTTCTTGACCTGTCTCTGTATGTTTCATCACCTTTCTATACTTTGCCTCACATTGCAACACAGCTCAGATCTTTGGTTGCTATGAAGGCCAGTCGTTCTAAATGGATGGTTGCTATGGCCAAAGGCCAGTTCTATCTCTGCCGTTGTCAGCGGGCATATCATTAGAATTCTGATTAACCTTATCTCATTTAAAACATCTCTATTTTACTTATCCCACTTCCATTCAGTGGGTCCCATTAAGAAGTGGCCACTTCATTAAGCTTACCGTGATTCACACAGCAGCATTAATAAATTAATCTGTCACCATATGCCTATGCTTACGTTTGCAAAGAAAACATTTTAATTTGATCCACATGAAACGTTACATTTCATGTACATGTTGACAATGAGTAGGCTAGTTTTGGTTGTTGGTGGTGTTATTGCATCCCTTAGTTATGCCTACAATGCAAGTTCCCTCGCGATTGGAAGCTCCTGTAGACAATAGTAGACGCATTTCAAAACATCGCGTTAGGAGTCCTTGCCACTTCTTTTAAGCCGTCACAGACGTAGGTGCTACTTTTAGGGCTAAAGTGCTTCGTGAATTACTGTTAGTAAAAAAAAAATAGCAGTCCTAAAGTTACATTCGCGACGGTTACGAGTGCAAGCATCTCATATCAAATGACCATGGCATTACGGCTAAACAACATAAATCCCAATTAGCAACATAGCACTACATCTCCTCCTCCTATAGCTAGCCACACAAGAAATTAATGATATTAAATCTCTGCTTAGCATGCTTCTCCGCTTAGCATTCTAATAACAGAAGGGGCACATTTATGTTGACCACTACAACATGACTCATTATGTCTGTAACGTTAACTGTATAAAACACTTACTTTCATAAAGGACGCATACCATCCAGCACATGGAAACCGATATTTTAGGTTCTTGGCCACAAACTCAAAACGTGTCTCTCTGAAGCCCTGTTCTAGAATCTTTGCTCTGAAGGCTGTGTTGCTAAGGCAACATCAAATAAACGAAATGATAGTCTTTCAGTATTAAATGTGTATGCGTGTGATTCGAATGGATGTGTGTGGTTTGCAATTAGAATAAACAAGAAATAACATTTCCAATAATTTCCCATGATAAATTACATAATATTTGCACCTTCCTTACTTGGGAATCTCACACCGTATTTCAAGTAGGCTACACTAGTGAAATGTAATACAACGTTGCCACCTAGCGTTCAGATAGTTCTAGGCTATTTAACATTAACGTGACATTGATTGTTTATTCTTTCGTCAACTCCATGCTTTTAGGAAAACAATCTTTTTATCATAGTACCCTCTTCAATGAGCGATTACCAGCTCGTTTTTGTAACAGAGATAGCTGTTTATTGTCCCTAGGTTTACAGAAACACCTATTCATATTGATACGTAGCCTATGGAGTGCTGCCGACCACTGTTCATTACATGGCCCAGAATGCCTTGCATGTCTTTACAACAAAACAACACAGTAAAACCTAAATGCCCGTAAACATATGCATTTGCATACTTGTAACATTTTTAATAATACTCTCCCATCATGATATGTAACAATAATGAAAAATTTAATTTGAATACCGTCAATGTGAAAACAACTCTATTATGTAAGCTATATATAGCTACTGTTCTCCTTGCCAATTCAGTTCGTAAGTCCATACTATCCCATGGCAGAGCAAGGATTTCAAGATTGGGCAAAGTTGCCTGGAGACATTGTGCATACATGGAAGGCATTGTGATAAAAGGTGAATGGTGAAAAGGTGAATGGTTTGAGTTACTAAATACCCGTGGGTGGTTTACCAAATGATGGAAACTTTTGGAATATTTCTTTTTTTTTTTTGCCTATGCACCCTCACACTGGAGTCCCCAGTTCATATACAAAATTTGGTATCGATATGTGACAGTGTTCCTGAGATATGGACGACTTCCTGTTTCGGAGCTTCGCCGCCGATTTCGTTTGGCTGTGACGGGCAAACGCTTTGGAAAATCAAAAATCCTTCCACTAACATTTGTGAGGCTTGGTCCAAGGATAATGTACGTCAAGTTTCGTGGCGTTTGGACCAAATTTGTGACCTGTGAAAATTTAGTTTCGCTTTCTGTTCAATCCAATATGGCGGACGAACGGCACGCCCACCTGACGTCATCTCAAGAACCAACTTACACCGGTACTGACCGGACGTTTTAAAGTTGGAACGGTGTCTCTGTCTCAAAGGGCCTAGGCGCTAGGGCTGACAAAAAATTAGGGAGACGGGAAAAATAATAATAAAACTTAAGAAGAACAATAAGCGTGCTGCTTTGCAAGCACACTTAATAAAACTTAAGAAGAACAATAAGTGTGCTGCTTTGCAAGCACACTTAATTAGCTGCCTCTGCCATGCCATGTCCAATAACATACTACCCACCCCCGCCCTCATCATGTAGTTAGGCTTGTGATTTACTCTTTTGTCATCTCCATTGTCATAACGGGGGTGGTTGTTGTGCGGGTGGTTGCTAGGTGATGAAAAACTTCTTCTCACGTTTGTTACTGTGTTCAATAAAGCGCCAAAGTTGTGCCTGTTGAGAGAAGCATCATGGACATTACTTTAATAGTTGTTGAGGTTACCGTTACAACATCCATTTAATGTCATTGAGTTCTTGTTAATTTATTATGTGCTTAAAGTGTGATGGGTTCCTGTGTGGTCCCCATTCAGTCCACCCACATCTTTCTCTCAGCAGGTTGGTGCTGTTTTGTTCTGTTGCAGCGCGTCATCATGCGCGGCATGTGGTTATGTACAGTAGGTGTTCTTAACTCCCCCCCCAGTTAGGGCTGGGCAGTATGGCTAAAAAATAATATCACAATATTTTTAGTCTATTTCTATAAATATCTTGATATTTTGACATTTTCTCAAAAGGACTTCATGAATTCTAACTTTAACCCTGTGATGTTTTAAATCATGCCAGTATGATGCAGTAGGTTAGGATAAATCATAACAGTCTAATCCCTGCAAATTATATCCACATTAAAACATTCTTGGTTATTCACAGGCGGTTTCTATTTTAAATTGGCATGTAAAAGCAGAGGTGAAAGTAGTTTTGAATTCTTGCCAGTAGCCTACTATGAAAGTTTCTCATAGGGAAATGTGTGCATGCAAAAATTTCAACACACCTAAATAGGGTCAATCAATTGATTTATTTGATCCTATTTGCAGAGTATTCATCAGCCTTTTATTTGGTCTTTATCATTCTCTTCTTCTTTAAAAGGCCCATCTGCCACTCCACTCTTCAGAAACCGTTAACTCAACTTCTCTGTTTGCATGGTGTCAGGACCACTTGGCTCAAAGTAGAGCTGACATACATGTAGGGGAAACCACACTGACCTTAATGTTTAAAGAGCATGTGGGTTTATTAACGAATGATTTGCAAAAGTCAGTAAGTGGGAAGCCAACCAAAAGTGTTGTGTAAAACCCAATCATCCCTAGGAAACTAATCACTTCCTTTTTGGTAGGTCTGAAAGTGTCTGCACGCACTCTGAAGAACCAACTACTGTAGTGGTATCTTAGGGCTAGACTAGACCAGAAAATAAAAAAGGGTTTCAGTTTCAAACTGCTTATCTTGCTTACTTGTGCCCCCTTGTGGTACTAATATGAAAATTAACCCTGGGAATGCAACCTTGTGAAGGTGACATGAATGTGACATGGGGCCCTAATTTAAAGTAGCTCTAGTTAGACTTTGCCAGGCCGCCATTTAACTAGATGTACCACAACGCAGTACAAAATATAAACGCCGCTCAATCCTGCACATTCTCTCCGCAAAAAATAAATCACGCTTGTCAATTTGTCTCCATGTCCTACTCCATACCCTTACTCAGCCCCGAGTCAGACTCCTGCTCAGGCTCCAGTTCTGGCTCTGGCTCCTGATCCAGCTCTGTCTCCATCTCCTACTGCATCCCCTACTCTTGCAACATTTGTGTATGTAAAGAGTGTGCATGTGTGCTTTTGTGTATGTGTGCTTCTTTGTGTGTGTGGGGGCGCAATGGGGTGTTTGTGAAGTTGGATGTCAAACCACGCCTTGTTTAAGAGACCTTTGGGGTTGCTGGTTTGTAGAGCAGCAGAGCTCCTAAGGATATGTGGGAAGCCTTTGGGGGAAATTGTGGCGTAATGAGATGACCTGCCGCCGCCGACGACAACTGATCCACTGAGGAGTGGTCAACAGACCATGAAGGTTTCCCTGAGCACCTCTCTGATCCTGATACCGCAGAGGCCATTTCTGCCTTTCTGTCCCTGTTTCAGTGCCTTCCCAAGCCTTGTCTCCTCCAGTGGCCAGTTCTTTGTGTCCTTCAGTGCCAGCCCAACATTGCGCTCCTCCAGTGACACTTCCATGCTCTGTCCCAGCTCCTCGCCTCCCTCCTGTCCCGCTGCGCTCCAGTTCCGGCTCCGTGCGACTTCTGGTCCCTTCCTGTTCCTAAGCTCCCTGTTCCCATGACTCCAGTCCCTGCTCTAACTCCAGTCCCCAGTGCAGTCCTGATTCCGACTCCGGCTGCAGTCCCGACTCCGGTCCTGACTCCGGTCCCGACTCCGGTTCTGACTCCGGTTCCGGTCACAACTCCGGCTCTGACTCCAGACCTGATTCCGGCTCCAGCTCTAGTCCTGATTCTGGCTCCGGCTCCAGTCCCGGCTCTAGTTCCATCTCCGGCTCCAGCTCCGACTCAGGCTCCTGATCCAGCTCCGACGCAGGCTCCTGACCCTCCGTTCTTGTCCGGCCACCCGCCTGACCGTCCTGCCTTTGGCCCCTCCACCCACCCTGCTTGGACTTCTCCTTTTTTTCTGTTGGGCCGTCTGGAATCCGGACCTTCTTTTTTTAAAAATTTTATTCCTTTTTTTAAAGTTTATTCCCTTTATTGTGTTTATTCCCTGTCCCATGTTCTATTGTTCCTGTGCTGCACTCTGTCAGTAAAGATTACTCAGGATAACTCTTTGTGTGTTGTCCTGCATTTGGTTCAAGTAAAGTAGCAGCCCGTGACAGCATCTTCATGGCCCACTGTTGTAATTCCTTCAATTCTGTTGTACAGAAAAGCAGGTAGGCTAGTCCAGTGGTCAAAATAACACAATAAAATAAATAAGCATGTGTGAGTAATAGAGTGATTTTTGTCGAGGGAGCGCCGCTTCATGTGATGTGTTTAGGGATTAAATATAAAAAAAATGTGTTTAGGGATTAAATATCAAAAATTGTTAGGCCCATTTGTAATGGAAATGGCTGACACATAGTAAACCAATATAAGTGATATTTAACCATAAGCAATGACCCAATGGTGAACCTACACACAAAACAACTTTAGGAAAAACTTTTGGTGAAGTTGAAAAAGAAAAACTATATATTGCACAATAATTAGGACTAGGATTGGTGCAGCTACTTTCATCCAAACAAAAACTTTTCAAAGACAGCAATAACTGACACTTGCCTGGCTAATGTATTTCTTTCTTCTAATTTTTTGTTTTGTTTTGACTGTGCACATCTGCATGTTAATCATTAGCAATTATAATGATATGACGCCCCTTCAAATTGAGCTACACTGCCCACAGCGTATTGAATGCGTTTGTAAAGTTAGTGGATCCTGCGTGTGCTATTGTTATTGCCATGGTTTATGTGTGGTAATGAATGAAGCCATGGCAAATGTTATGCGTCAATGAGATTAGACTACGCTAGACTACATAGGCTAGGTTACTCTTCATTAAGGTTTGTCTGTTTATTGTATGATACAATAAAATGAAAAGCTGCAGAACCGATATTCATAAACTTTTGGTTAAGGTTGCAACTGGTGGCTCATGAACATGCCCCCAGAGTAGCGCCATAGCTGCCTGAAAGCTATAATTGTTGACTGCTGCAACTTGAGCTACTGTAGGTAAAATCGTTTGTTTTTCAGTAGCTTACTCGGTGACTTCGAGAAACGGAGATCTATATGAAAAACTGGCAGATTTCTCCTTTAAGTAAGCTGTGGAACACATAGATGTAAGTAGAAAAGATTGAAATGGGCACAGAGAAACCGCAATTGAAGAAGCACTTTATCTTGTCTGGGCCATTAAAATATACAATGTGGATGTGTACAATGGTGTCTGTGAAAGTTATGTAATTCCAGTTTTAAAAATGTAATGATTATTTAAGATGAAGGACAACCCATATTGAGAAGTTCACTTAATTGTTTGTCCCATTGTCAAGGTGACACTATGCAGAAAACCACAGACAGCAGAGCCTGGCATGCCATGACATCATCTGCACAGTGCAAAACCAAACAACAGACAGCAGAGCCTGGCATGCCATGCCATAATCTGCACAGTGCAAAACCAAACCACAGACAGCAGAGCCTGGCATGCCATGACATAATCTGCACAGTGCAAAACCAAACAACAGGAAACTGAGGTAAGGTGGCATTTACCTAGTGCTTCTTGACTGCTCATTTTCCCACACTTTTTGAAATTGATAAAACTATATATTGCACACACATTCATTAGGACTTGCAATTTGACAGAGTACAATGTACTGTGTATTTGATAAACATGACAGTGAAGAGAGAGAGCAGGAATTAACTGGGAGTGATAGATGGGGAGTGTGTTCAGGTTAGATTCAAGCCTGTTTATGATACAAGAGAGATGATTTTCACGAGAGATATGTCTATAAATTTTAAAATGTTGTGTTTAAATTGAGAATTGTCTGCATGGAAATATGATGCTCATCACTAATATGTTGAATGGTTTTAGTTGAAGGGTACCAACATCACAACATTTTCTTGAATTTCCCCTGGGGATCAATAAAGTATCTATCTATCTATCTATCTATCTATCTATCTATCTATCTTTAAAATACTATACATCTGTGTTGAGAGTTACTAAGCTTTTTACCTTACCATAACGTTCCCAAAATCACTTTGATAGCACTTAAACAATTGAATAAACAATTGTTAGTACCATCACTCTCAAGGCATATGTCAAGGCAACATATCCCAAGAATCTTTTGACCTTTAGCTTTGTAAAATCATTGACTTATTCCAAATGCAGTTTAACTGAGCTCAGGCATATGCTAAAATGTTGCTATGCTCTTACTCCAAATGCAGTTTAACTGAGCTCAGGCATATGCTAAAATGTTGCTATGCTCTTACTCCAAATGCAGTTTAACTGAGCTCAGGCATATGCTAAAATGCTGCTATGCTCTGAACGGTGAACTACATGCTAAGACATGCAAAGTGCCTGTAGGCCTATTTGTTTGGAACATGCTGATGTTTGGCATTACATTTGTGAAGTCTTCAACTCCTGATGTCACCTTTCAAAGTGGACTTGTGGTTATTTCCAGGCCCAATATGAAGCATACACATTGCTAAGGATATACACTATGGCTAGAAGGTAGGGAAGCACAAAAGGCGGAGGAGGGGTAGGGGAGCATTTTTGATTCAATTTAATTGAGACATAGAAGGATTCATTTGACAATATAAAGCACTGTACAGATTGTACATGGAAAGATTGTCGTGTATGGATTCTCAAGAGTTCAAGCTTTCAAATGGTGTATAATTATGACATTACATAAAATTACGAACATTACATAAAAACAAACAAAAACATGATGCCAGACGGAGCGGCGTGTCTCGCCAGCGTCCCCGTAACCTAGCAACATACAATAATTATGACCGCCGCTAGCGAAGGGATTGTCAAAGTTTTTTTTTTTTTTCCCCGTCATCTACTTCCTGAATTTTTGGTCAACGATACCGGGACACCCGAACCACGGGGCACATGAAATTTGGTGGGTATGTAGCCCCACTAGACTTTTATGGAAAAATTTCGTTTAGATCCCGGGGGGCCCTCCCCGTGCTGGGCCCCGAACCAAAAAAAAGCAGTTTTACCTAAATAACTACCTGAACCGTGGCACTGAGGATGAAGAATCTTTTATGGTATGTTGGTCTCAAGGGCCCACATCAACCTGGCCCATAATCACTCATTTGTGATTTGCACCCCCCCGGTAAAAAATGAAAATGCAATATTATTCTGCTTTAATCGCCCCTATCTTCAGTTAAGATGTTCAGAACCGCACCAAATTTTATGTGTATGATTGACCTGGCATTCTCTGGGGGTATGCCAAGTTTCGTAGAATTTCATCCATGGGGGGGTCTAAAAAAAATTAGGTGATGTGTACATTTAGTGACTGTACACTCACTGGCCTGTAGATGGCGGTGCACACATTTACACATGCACACACACACAGGCACCCACATACTATCGGTATTAGAACGGTCGATCCATTAATTACAAATTCAGTAGGATTAAAAGAAAGCCAAAATAAATATTCATCATCATCATCATGGCTGCATTTCCAGTTTTGGCGATAAGTAGTCGTTTGTCCACTAGATGGCGCGTCATTGCAGTGAGACGTAATTTTGTTGGAAGTTAAAAGTGGGTTGGAAAAACAATGGACGCTTCATACAAGGAGTGTAGTTTACCGCAGAGAACGTCTAATAAGGATAGGATGATGTTCACATGAAGTGTAATGCCCGTTTCTTCTTGAAGCCGAAATAAATCTGAGGATGTTTATCGGACATGCTTGGTTTTTACTGCAGGTATGTTAATCTTATAATATCAATAAGGACCTAGGTAATGTTACCGTTAGCGTTGGTTGAGTGATGGAGGCCAATTTGATTGATTGCATTTGTAGAAAACTATAAATGCGGTTATATAAGCAAATTGATAGCAGCACTGTTTGTATCTTTTCGACTGTCATTTGTTGCACGTGCTACAAAAATCATTCTGTGCAATAGAAGATTTACCAACGTTACACCGGTCTGATACAGTTTTGCCTATACATCGCGTGAGACTGAGGCGCCTGTTTATTTTGTTTTAAGTGCGTGCAGGGGGTGTGAGGGGAATCGATGTGCTTTGATTCCAGCTTGGTAGTTGTAGTCTGTGAAATTAAAAAGCACGTGTGTGTGAAGTATCCAAACAATGACACCTTCATTTCATTATGGCTGCTTTAGCAACACACCTTAAGCTACTGTGTAGTGGGTCCCATTTAGAAGTGGCTACTTCATTCAAGGCTTTCCTTGACTCATGGAGCTGCGTGAATTTTATTACAACTTTTAAGCCCACGATATGGCAGTTTAAGTCCGCTTGATACTGTAAGGCGTAAGCCATTGGTTTCAAAGGAGATTTTATTTTTTGTCGCCAGCATAGCCTATTGACAATTTATGTTGTAAATAGGCCTACATTATACCTGTAACTTAGGGAAGCTAACAGCTTTCTATTAGGATCTAGTTTGTTAGTTACAGTTTTGTCATAACTCCCTGATGCATTTTTGCATTTAGAATAGCCAGAGCGTGGATATCTCAATCGGAAAATTAAACAATATCGGGTGCCTATGGACTAGGCTGGGTGAACCCAGCCTGATCTGCCCACTATTTATTTTTTGATTTCTTAAAAGATTGAGCTTGGTCTGGTGAAAGCCTCAGTTACCTCAGTTACACAATGCAAGAGAACATGAATCAGCCTATATCTGCACGAACAATAACGGACAACAGCTCTTCAACTTTGGCCCGTTAAAATGTGTAAGTCTAGCGACACATTTCATCAAGGCCCATTTGGACATGTCAGTTATTTGCACCACTGGGTAGATGTAAAACAGCATTTCGTTTCAGACTACTGTTACTTAATTTGTGCATTAACAATAACGTTTCAGACTACTGTTACTTAATTTGTGCATTAACACGTTTCAGACTACTGTTACTTAATTTGTGCATTGACAATAAAGTATTACATGAACTAAAGATGACTAAAATCTTATGTAGAAGAAGAAACATTCACAAAAAATCCATCCATCCAAAAATGACCTTTGTTTTTGATAGCTGTTGAAAACGGCATGGAACTGACAGAGATGTTTTTGTTTATAAATAAATAAATAAATAAATAACATTATGCTGATACCTTTTGCTTTTCCCAAATACAATGTAGCCTACAGGTGTAAGTGACCTTTCATCAATCCAGTTGCAATGGATGAACTGTGATGAACTGCCCTACTTGTGATTGTTTAGAGATTTTAAAGGTTTTATAACAATGCTACATCTTCTTTGGCTATTCTACAATCTATTCACCTTTTCAGCACCAGTAGGCTACTTTCTGTGCAGCCGCACACACATTCAGGCATGCCAAACAAGCATACACAAAAGTTTCAAGAGTGGGGGATGGAGTAAAATATGGAGACAAATTGATGTGTGATTTATTTTCGCAGAACGGATGTACAGGACTGAGCGGCGGTCATATTTTGTACCGCTATGCGGTACATCTAGTATTACTATGCTATAGCAATATGGTGTATACAGTTGATTTATAATGTTGGGGAGAGGTGAGGAGGGGGGTAAGTGTTACGTGGGTGGTATGCTGTCTCATAACAGGTAAGGAGCTTGGCGAATTGATATATAACTGTAGTGCGGCCACAAAACCTGCATATATCTGAAGAATAATTAACATTCTAAATGGCCTATCACAATAAGAAATTTAGCCAAATAGTATTAGTTTTAAACTATGTTATGTCATCTTCTGAACATTCATGCCCATACGGAAAAAAACTGGAAAAAACATATACGAATTTACCACTACCTCAGTAGTAAATCTTTATATAAGGATAATATGTGCAATATATGGTTTACTCCTGAAAGTGGCCCCTTTTGCATTTTTCTCATACAACTATATTATGAGAAACAAATATCCATAAAGTGAACATTGTGTATGACATTTATAGGTAATGTGCATGATAAACTATATTTTCTTTAAATGTTCCATGTAATGTTCGTAGTTTTTAATTATATGTTGCAGTTTAATATGTGTATGCTTTTTATATGTAAATCAACCCAATTATATATGTTTTTTGTTTGAAGTGTGTATTCAATGTAAAAGGAATCTATGATGTCTTTCTATGATTCTTATATGTTCCATGTAATGTTTGTAGTTTTTAATCATATGTTGCAGTTTAAAATGTGTATGACTTTTATATGTAAATCAACACAATTATATATGTTTTTGTTTGTAGTGTGTATTTACTGTAAAAGGAATCTATGATGTCTTTCTATGTTTCTTATATGTTCCATGTAATGTTTGTCGTTTTTAAATATATGTTGCAGTTTAAAATGTATATTCCTTTAATATGTAAATCAACACAATTTATATGTTTTTTGTTTGAAGTGTGTAATTACTGTAAAGGAAATCTATGATGTCTTTCTATGTTTTTTATATGTCAACCAATTTAAAATTACTGTCACTATAAAAAAAACATAGTTTTTCTTTTTGACTTCTGTACACAATTCTGTACACTTTTAAACTGCTAGAGCAGACATGGTTAACATGCAATTATTAATTCCTGCCATGTAGTGGTATATGTCAATCTAGATCTGTAATATGGAAAACATAGGCCTAGGCGTTTCACAGATGTAAACATTCAGCTTTTTTTATTAAATGAAAACAAACAGCTATACAAACTACAGTAGCTGTATTACTTTAGATTACAATTAACATGCCAATCTCACTAACATGCCCTCAACACTAATTAAATGGCCTCCAAAGGCAGAAGTTTAACTGTGAGGTGTGGAGGTTTTACTTTTAGACCTGAGCTCGATAATCTTGGCATTGATCGTGGTTCCGATGCTGGACAGTGGAGTCCCTGGAAACCTCTCAAGAGTTGCACCTACACATGAAACAAACACAGAAAAATGCAAACATGTACTATAGTAGGCTGTTGTCAGGAGATACAGAATAGTGCACTGAATAGTGAATATGAACATAAAAGCTTTCATAAAGCTGAAAACCTACTGTAAATGGCATCCAATTTATTTTTGTCCAGTGGTAGACGAGTATCTCCTCCACTTCTTTTGGTCCCCGAAGATTGCTCACCAGTAATATTTCCAATGGGAAGACTGCAGTGAGGAGATGCCTCACAAACACAGTGGCTGAATTTGAATTGAGGGCATAGGCCCATGCTATTTTGTCAATCATGACTCCAGTCCCAGGATGAATCTCCACCTGTTTAGATAAGGACCCAAGGAGAGCATTAAAACTGGAATATGGTATGTTTTGTCATCTCAACATATGTGAAGCAATATTCCAGATTAAAAGCATTCTAGGGTCTATTTGAGCATGGGAACGAGTAAAACTTTTGTTCAAAAGTGATTTTAAACGCATAGCAGCATTTTTCTAGTTTGATGGATGGAAGCATTCGCAGCACTTTAGCTTGCAATGAACACTCTATGGACAGATCGTAGGATGCATTCAGTCGCAACTTAACCACTAACAAGGCTCAATATAGAATCATACTTCATCAGTTGTATTAAGAGGATCCCTACACAAAATATGAGTGTCAAAAACATTGTAAGTGTACACAAAGTTAATTTAAAAAGAATGTTTATGAAGACTGTTCAAATGGACCCTAGAATGATTCTTTCCCAGAATATTGCTTTAAGATACTGTATAAAGGGTTAGACATACTCATTGCAAGGACGTCTCACATACAGTACATCTATTTTCTATCTTAAGTATTTATTTATTCTTTGAAAATAGATTACCTTAGATGACTGGGAGACAGTTGGTGATGGAATGGGGGGAGATGCAGATGTGGCTGTAGAGAGCCTAGAACTTGGGGACTTATCAGGGGTGGGTCCTGAACTGGATGTTGACCGAGGAGAACCTTGCAAGGTCAGCCTTGGTGTGGTAGTCTTAGGAGGTGTAATTGAATCCATTATTTTTTTCATGCCATATAGGAGTCCTGGCACATCTAGTTGCAGAACAAGACAGGAACAGAACAGAAACAGTTGTCATCACTCCACAAGCTAGCCTACAGTATAGTCACAATACTTCCTACAGTTATTTAGACAAAATGTGTATCTGTGTAGTTGTTAGGGCTGGGCGATATGGACCAAAAGTCATATCCCGATATATTTAGGTTGAATATCGATATACAATATATATCCCGATATTTTTTCCGCAAAGTTAGAGCTGTAAAATGAAATGTTCAGTCAAATATGTTATTGAAAACTCACTACTCAAATAACAATAAAATGTCAACATAAAACTGGAGTGCCTTTTTTGAAATCAAAGCTCCGTAAGGTGCACATTTAAATAAAAAAAAAATCTTAAATAAAAATAGCCTATAAAATAAAATAGGTAAATAAGGTAATATATATAAGGTAATAAATATATTTCTATGAGAAAAGTAGCATGCAGTTTCACAGCAGTGCAGAGAGGGGAGCAGTGCAAATAGCTCCGGTCAGCGGCTTGCGTGGAGCAAGGATCACGGCGCAAATTTGAACTATATCGATATATGCGATATGGTCTAATCCCATATCGCATTTTAAAATATATCGATATATCATTTATATCGATATATATCGCCCAGCCCTAGTAGTTGTCTAATGGCTCAATATGAATATGACTCAACTACAGTTCATAAGAAGCAGTGATACCTTGAAGAACCATTTCCTTCCATTTGGTGTTCTCTTCTTTAAGGTCCTTGACCTCCTGCTTTAACTCCACCAGTGTCTTTCTCAGGTCATGATTGTCAACTGAATGAGGCTGGCCAGGTCCATATGTCTTCAGGAAGTCTTCTGCAGGGTCCGCCCTCACCTTTGACTTCTGGTTGTCAAGATAAACAGAATTGATAGCAATACTTGGTTACCCATAATGTACTGTAGAACTGAATCAGCAGTGTTCAATTTATATATTACCACTGGAAAATATGATAATTACATATACTACTGTAAGATAAAAGTAAATTAATGTCACCTTAACTTTCTTTGGCTCAGTCTCAATATCAGTGGAATCATCTGATTCGCCCCTATATTTTGAGGGGGCCACCGACACCCTTTTGGTCAGCTGCGGTCTTTCCACCTCTTCCAGCAGAGAGTTTAATTTACAGGTGTTTTCAAAGCGGGTACCTAGAGAATAGAGTTTGTCAAACACCATAGTTCATTTCAAACAACTAACTACTTTAGTCTATGCCAATTATAGTTCATACAGAAAAAAAATATTGTTTATGATTGGATGCTAACCAATGCCTTTGAAGTGAGTGTTAATAGTGAGTTAAATAGGACAATTAAGGACAAACTTACCACTAACAAAAAGCACATCTCCTTTATAGTGAGGCCACCCTCCCTTTGGCTTCTTTCCGTGGCGCCACTCAATAAAGGCTGAGTAGGGGGAAATTGGATTTCCATCTTGGTCCATTTTGGAATCATCATAACTCCTTATAGCATCAGTTTTCACATCACTGAACTTCCCTGAATCTTCCCCTTCAATCCACTGTACCACAGCAAACTTTCTCTCCATATTCTTAAAAGATTAAAAGTAAATATATGCATTGTTAGCAATCAGCATAACACCGGGTATAGGCCTAAATGTGAGGAAGTCAAACACCAATCTTCTGCCAAAGGACACTTTAGATATTAATTTTAAGATACATCTTGACAGTGTAACCTACCGGCTCCCTGCTATAACTTAACTCGCAGCTAGCAGCTAACTTTCTGTGAGTTCAGCTTTCCTACCAGAGCACCCTCATAAATTATTTGTATTTTTATTTTAAAAATATGAGCTCAACTACAATAGCAACATGTCTATTAACATTACAAAAGGTAAGATTACTTAGTAATGTAACATTAACTTCGTGGCAGCTCCACCACTTCCAGTTATAGTTCTATCAGCTAACATTACCATTAAGTTAGCAGGCTACACTGTATGACATAGGTAGCACTAACTAAAAGTTCTGTTAGCTTCAAAGGTGCCGTCTTCTGTAAACGAGGGAATGTTGGAAGCTACAGCCCAACAAAAATAGCTACACGAATGCACAACTATTTTAAGCCAAAACACTCAAATACTGGGTAATTCACTTACTTCTGGTAGATGCAATCCTTGGATTCTCTGGCTGACGTGACGACGACGGCTGGCATCAGTCCTCAATTCAAAAGTTTAGCCAGATCTCGTAGAATTTTGCGAGATCTGGAGTCGCGCCTTTTTCTCTGCATTCGCTGTTTTCGTTTCGTTCTTTTCTTACTGGCTGTCCTTGTTCTTGACCTTGCGGGTTTGAATGATAATGGCAAAGACTAGGGCAGTATACAGTCATTTCTTTTAAAAGACAAATGATGAAAAGAAAACGCACTTCTCAGGAGAAAGAAAACGAGTGGCTGAGGAAGAATGTTCCTAAACGTACTCTGAGCGGTTGGAAAATAAGGTTTGTAGCCTACAACCATTTCCTGATGCAGTTAGGCATTTCTTTTGGCAGCATCTTAATTAATTAATTAGGCCGTACCTGATTATTTCTTAATTCGAAATAAATTAATTGATTACCTGTTTAATTCCTAAGTAATTTCGTTACCTGTTTATTTCCTAAGGAAAATCACCAGAACATGCGCAGACATTGAGCAACATAGGCCTACTATACAATATGTAAGTGTAGGCTACCACATTTTTTGTCCTAAATGTTGTGGCCTGTGAAAAAATGGATGGCTGATGTTATGACTCTTAGTCTAACTTTGTGGAAATAGGCTACTTGTATTGTTTCAATGTTGCTTTTGTATATTTATGCATAGCTTCATATCTGCACTAGCCTACCACACTGGATTATGGAAATTTATTGAAATGATGGACATAACATTTGGGAAAAAGAGCTTTTCTGCAATGTCCGAGAGGCAGGCACAAGTGAGACAAAACTAGACCTGTAGCCTAATGTCATTGTAATTGCCCCTATGCCTTTTCTGACCCCCCACCCCACACACACACAGGAAAATGATGAAGATTGTAGTCAAAGAGAAGAAAACACAAGGGCACCTTTCACATTGGCACAGGTAAGCTGACAGTTAAGCATTGTTACACTTTCTTTTGCTATCCATCTGATTTTTGTGCCTGATTTGGATTATTTTGTATGATTTGTGTAATTAAGGAAACCAACGAAGATACCAGCCAAGGACAAGAGCCGGCAGGAGAACATTTCACATTGGCACAGGTAAGCCCCCCCAACTCTCTCTCTCTCTCTCTCTCTCTCCCTCCCTCATAATTTGTGATTTGTGTCCTTAGGAAAACAGTGAAGTTATCAGTGAAAGAGAAGAACAGACAGAATGTTTCACATCAATGCAGGTAAGCAGCATGCAATCTCTCTCTCTCTTTGTTTTTCTCACTGTATTTCTTTTAAAGGTTTTGTATGTGTATTCCTCTCAGGAAAACAATGAAGATAGCAGCCAAAGAGAAGAGCAAACAGAAGAACCCTACACATTGGCAGAGGTAACAATAGTTGGCCTACATACACATTCAGTGAAAAAATTTGATTTGACATAATCTTACAAGACAAGCAATGGCTGGAATAAACTCATGTTCATTATGCAATCCATGGAAGTGTATTGACACACTTATGTTCTGTCATTTATATATATATATATAGCCTATATATATGTATGCTGTATTTTTTTCTCTCTCAAATATTATGAACCTGCATAATGATAAGTATAATGTAAAATTGAAAGCAAATATTAAGCTGATATCTAATGCTTTGTTTCTTTTTCTACAATTTTTAGGACAGAAATATCCATTCCCATGGATTAACCGAAGAGCAAAGCTGCATCTCAATACTATCCTTAGCACTGAAACACAACACTACAGGTGTATTGATGGAAGATCTACTGAAACTTCTAAGATTACATTCTGCTGGGACAAGTGCAGTTCCTGCAAGCAAGTATTTTTTGGAGAAACCATTAGCTAGTCTTGTAGATGTGTTTGAATACCATCATTATTGCAGACTATGCTCTAAATACCTTGGTATATCACAATCACAAGAATGCACACAAGAAACACTTTCATGTGTGTCATGTTCCTCATCCATAACAGTAAGGGACAGCTTACAACAAGGTCATTACTTTATTACTGTCCCATTAAAGGAGCAACTGAAAGACATTCTTGAGAATCAAGGTATGCATGATCTTTGTTTTCGTGCAAATAGCGGCAATAGGCATGTAATAAATGATATATGTGATGGTGCCTTATATCAGACCTTGAAATCAAGCAGTGAGGAGGCTTTTCTGTCTCTTACATTTAATTGTGATGGTGTACCAGTCTTTAAGTCTTCAAAATTCAGTATTTGGCCAATATTATGTTGTGTTAATGAGATACCCCCTGAGACCAGAAATAAGCATGTACTTCTCTGTGCATTGTGGTTTGGATCAAACAAGCCAGACATGAGCTGTTACTTCAAACCATTTGTGAAGGAATGTACCAATCTTTCACAAGTTGGTTTTGAGTGGCAGCATCCTACTGATAAGTCATGGAGACATGTGAAAGTTCACCCATTGTGTTGTGTCTGTGATGCAGTGGCAAGGCCATTAGTACAGAATTTCAAGCAATTTAATGGTGAATATGGCTGTGGTGTCTGTCTTCACCCTGGTGTACAAAAAAAGAAAGGACAAGGAACTGCAAGGATGTACACATGTTTGGATGACAAACCAAGTGACAGAAATCATAAAAAGCACAGTAAAAATAGGAAAAATAGCTGAAAGAGAAGGGAAAGCTATATTTGGCATAAAGGGGCCATCTGCTGTTGTAGATTTGCCCAAATTTGATCTAATCAATGGGATGGTCCCCGACTATATGCACTGTGTGTTGCTAGGTGTATGTAGACAAATGGCAACAGTATGGATGGAATCTAGGAACTACTCTGAGCCATGGTATATTGGCACACAAATACCACTCATTGACAGACACCTTTTAACCATAAAACCTCCAAGTGTTGTTGCTCGAGTTCCAAGATCTCTTACTGAACGCAAGTTCTGGAAAGCCCATGAGTGGCAACACTGGCTTTTGTACTATAGCCTGCCAGTTCTGAAAGGTATACTTCCAGAGAAGTACCTATCTCATTGGGCATTACTGATAGAGGGCATAAGCATTCTGTTGGGCTCTGAATTAACTACAGAGCAGTTAAATCATGCTCATGGGGCATTAGTGTACTTTGTTGGTTGTGTCCAGTCACTGTATGGGGAGGAACACATGACATTCAATGTTCATTCACTTCTGCATTTAACCAGAAGTGTTGTGCATTGGGGTCCTTTGTGGGCCCACTCGGCCTTTATGTTTGAAGATTTTAATGGATACCTACTGAAACAAGTCAAAAGCAGTCAAGCTGTTCCACAGCAAATCTGCAATCGAGTAGTACTGTCCCGTGCACCTGCAGAAGTTAAAGAGTTCTGTAATGAAATGAGAACTGGAAAGCCATATGTCAAGAGATTCACTGAGATGAAAGGCCTTGGTTCACCAGAAGTAAGAGAAATCTCTGTTTGTGACCAGGCTGCCCTCCACACAGTAAAAGATATTCCAACAATTTCTCCTGTTAAGTACTACAAGAGAATGGCTGTAAATGGAGAAATTGTTCATGGTCACACTTACAGCAAAACAAAGCAAAGAAACAACTGTGTTGTGCTTTTGAAAGATGGGAGTATCTTTAAAGTTTCACATTTCCTTGACACTGGTGATGAATGTTTATATGCCATTGGAAACTATGGCAATTGCACAGTGCAAAAGTTAGCCAAAGGATCTCTCATCAAAACTTCTCTGAAGTACATGTCAACTATCCACTTTCCCACAGGCTTTCACAAAGCCATCAACACTGCTCAGATAGTTAGGCCATGTATGTATATTCAATGTACACAGTCCAGCTCGATTGTTTGTCGCTTACTGAAAACATACTACTGCAAATGATGGAATGAATTAAATAATTGTCAACATGGTCAATTAATCTGTTGCTATTGCTGATTTTGAATTATATTCTAATATAAGATGCTACACATGTCTCTGATATATAGCCAACATTACTGTAATTAAATGCAACATGTAGTAATGAAAAATGTGCATGTAATTTTGTATTTCTTTAATAAAGTGACATGACCTCTTGTCAGTTGAGGCATGTGAAAAAAGAGACAAGTGTATAGCTGCTTTTTTGAATATTACAAGTCAATAAGACCTGTATAATAATTGGGATTTTGTAAACTAAAAAGTATTTTTACAGCATGTTAGATGTTCACAGTGCTATGTCAGTGGAATGTTGACAGTGTCAACATGTCTTATGTTTTGTAAGGTTGTTGCATTACAATATTTGCATTATTGTGTTTTCACCATGGTTGACCAACTCCTCTCTTCACACACTCTCAATTACACACACACACCTTCATACTTTTCTCTCTCACTCTCATACACAAACAACACAGCAATCAAGTTTAAGCAAACAATCATCATTTCCCTTGTTTTTTTCTATAATTATGTGTTAAAAATGAACTTTCTCCCACACTTGTAAGGATATTGTATGTGGAATTAGTGTCATATATAGCCCTTACAGGTTACGCAGTTTTATATGTTTCATGCTACACACATTTACCAAGGATCTTGTAGCTGGTTTTACTGTCATATAAAAATCTTTCAGGATTCAGATAAAACATGTGAAAATTGTGTATGATTTGTCTATGCCTTTTCCATATGGGTGTGCTGCTTATTAAACATGTTATATTTAGGATAAAGGAAGAAACATATGTACACATTTACTACAGTTTTATTTGATGTTTTGATTTGTCAGTAGTTAAGTAGATCATGTGTATTTACTGTAATTCAAAGTGTTTCTTCAAAATGCCATGCAAGAGTTTCAGTTGCAAAGAAGCGGCATGTGAGTAGGAAACCACAGGGCAGAGTGGGTAGGCTGAGATGAACGTGTGAGTTTCCACCATTAGGTTTAAACCAACAATGCATCTCTGAGCTGATGTATGGTTATAGTTTCCAGGTAATATTAAATAAATCTATGTCAAAATCAAAATATATAAATGTACTTATATTATTATCAGTACTATTTAGGAAAAAGGAAGAAGCTACTTTGTAGCTCATAAGCCTGGTAATAGTGTTTAAGCAATCGAGAAACTAGCGAAATTCCTTTAACAAAATTTGAATGCCAGTGCTTTCTATATGAGAATGTTCATAATTTCTTCTCTCAAGTTGGTAACCCATATGCACCCCCCACAGGGAGCTACACAACAGCCTGCCCCCTCCATATCAGTGCCTCCCACACTACCCTCCAGTAGGCCCACCCACTGATGTACTGTAGGCTAGACAGTGCAGACACCTTCAAAAGAATGACAGTACTTGCATCACCTACTTGTATCACAGTACTTGCTAGGATCTACTTAAAGTGCAGATGAACAGCTAAACAAAGCCGCTGGAAATTCAAGGAGCTTACATCTATATTTCTCCATAAACCATAGAAGGATGTAATCAGAAGATGCTTTTAAGGAAGGAAGACTTCTGATTTTCAAGATATCAAATTTTGGATAATATTTCCTGACCTGAGAAAAAGGATTCCCAGAAACTTTGAACACAGAAACTGTGAATATAGACGATTTCTCTCGTGATTCAACTTCTCAAAATATCATTATTAGAGTTCAATTTAGAAGAGACATTCTTTTTTTCACTCATAATACACCTACATAAACATGACACACCTTGTGCATGACGTACCAGAAATCGTCTTGAGTCTGATAAAAGTGAAAAACATTTTTGTGCTCATTGCTATACTCTACTTGGTCAAGAGTTTATTTGAACTGGACTTTGAATGCTCATGTGAACCTGAAATAGCAAAGCATGAAGTTGGATTTATACTCTTGCCTATCCTCATAATATGTCTAGTCGTTTATCTATTTGAATCTAATATTCAAAATGTAACTAAATGTCAATTTTGCAACGTGTTACTATACATAATTAGTATCGCCTGCACTGCAGCATCATTCTGGTTCAGCGCTGTCCTCTTAGAGGGAGATTGGTGGTTGTGTGTTTTCACAAAGAATGTGACTGAACACCAGAGGATTTCCTGCAAGGATCCACGTAACTTCACCACAGAGGAGAAAATGATTAATGCACTCTATAAAAATGATTCATTTGTAAGTACCAATTCATCAGCTATAATAGTTGTTTGTAGTTATTCACCTTATTTGGTTCACAAAAATCTCAATCAACTATAAGACATTGCTTTATACAACATTGAGGAATCCGTTTTCTTTTAATGATAACTTTGATTTAGCCATAATTCACCCTAATGTGGGCATATACTGTAAACAGAGACTATTAGTGTGGTCTCAATGTTTTGACATATTGACTAAAGTAGTCCTCTTTTTTCTCTTTTACACAGTTCTGGGGGTTGGTTGTCATCACAGCATCATTACTTCTGTGGTGTTTCATTCCTCGACTTGCTCGGTGCTGCAATAACAAATGTTTCCCGCCCTTCTATGCAAAGTTTTATGAGGATTCACTACGGGAGGCAGTAGAGAAACATCTTAAAGAGGAGTTAACCAAAATAGCTGAAGAAAGCGCAAAACGGTTATGTCTGATCCCCCTTGAAATGATAAGAGGTGACCCAAGACTAATATTCAGAGACGGACAAAACCATGAAGATGAAATTGAAGAGGCTTGGAGGACAATCTCTTCACCAGATTTGTATGCACAGGCTGTGGCAGCAGGGGAGCTTGCTGAAGCAGCTACAGCTGGAAGAGGAGAAAGAAAAGAGGGAGGCAGAAGACGCACAGCAGGAGAGCAGGAGAGGAGGAGAGGAGGAGAGGAGGAGAGGCTGCTTCCGTGATGTAGATTGAAGATGAAAGTGGTCTACCACCCTACTGAAAAAGAGAGCCCATCATAATTAGATGTTCTTGTATCTGACACTACTCCTCTTATTGCTGTGGTGGTCAACCCTGTACTTGACAGAAAGTAGAGATACAAAGATAAAATATTAGTCCAGTAAGTGTAACAGTATGTAGTAAAAACAAACAAAAAATGTTTTTTTTTCTTTATTTAGTGCAAAGTACCCAAACTTTTCTTTGATGACACTTTTGCACACTCTTGACATTCTCTCAGCCAGCCTCAGGAAGTCAGCTGTTTTTTCAATTTCAGCTTCTGTAAACTGTTTTTCTTTTACTCATGCTACATAATTCAAAAGCTTTCCTTGTGACTCATGAAACTGATATGATATTGCCAATAATGCAAAAAGGTCAAACAGTGGCTACTTTTAACATCTAAATATTGATCATAGAAATATTTTATTCATGGTCATTCATGGTCAAATCATTTTGTGTGTATCATTTCTCTCTCTCTCTCTCTCTCTCTCTCTCTCTCTCTCTCTCTCTCTCTCTCTCTCTCTGTATGTTCAGCTTAACAATAACTATCTCTCAAAGTATTCTCAGTTAATTCCTGTTCTCCTCCTTTGTTTATTGTTTTAGTCATTATATGAAAAGTCTTGTCAAATGTAATATGTAATTTACCATTTATATTACACTTTTTTTGAAAGTGTTCCTCTACTGTAAAATACTCTGATCTTTTTTTCCTGTATGATTTATATGATTTCTCAATCTCTGGATCTGAAACTAAGCATTTTGAGCAAAATACATGCTTTTGCAGGTAATTCAGTTTGCAAAATTATTGCTAGGTCCATCTTCTCTGGCTGTTGTAACAAGTAAATGTCCCCGGTGTGGGATCAAATAAAGTCTTATCTTACCTTATCTTATATTACTAATCACTATTGCTGTTGACTAAAATAGGAAAATGGTTCTGTTATGAGGCTGAATCTATGCATGTTGAAATATGCAAACCAAAAGATCTACCGGTATTTCTTACCCCTGCTACACCAACCTCCAGAGGTGCAGTGCAGAGAAACAAAGACTTGATTGATACCCAGAGAAGGACTGGCATTAAAAAAAGCCCCTGGACTTTCCTCCAAATATGCCTACTACTATTCGCTCACACAGACACAGTCTATCATGATACAGTCTCACAAAATTACTATGCCAGTCAATCTATCACATTCAAAATCACTCAGTCAGATTTGACAAAAATGATCATTATTGATTAATGATTATTATTTTGCCTCATGCCTTCATTCATATATGTACTTTAAACCAACGCGCAAAGACAAAACAACTGAAGCATTATTACCACCAATAGTGTTTCTCCACAATTACTGAGTTAATTGTGTTATGCCAACCTTTTTTCTTTTTTTTGTTCTTTTTTGTCAGGCTAGAAAATAGCATCATTCAACAATATATTTTGGCCCAGATGTCAAACAGTTTGGTTTACAGAGCCATACAAACAGAAAAAAAGACATAATCCTGACCATAATCAGTGATAAACTCCTCTTTCACCTACAGTTTAAACTACCTACCACCACACTAATGTGTGTGTGTGTGTGTGTTATCTGGGATGATACAATATGACTGTAGCATGGGAGAGACCAGTGACCCCAGCCGGTCTTGAACCCAGGTCCCTGGGGCATTAAACCTGCAGCTTGACCGCAACGCCAGAGAGCCAGGCCCGCTGGTATGGAGTGATGAAGTCCACGGCGTCAGCCAAAATCCCTATGGTTTGATACTAGACGTACAAGCTGAGTAAATTAATTTGCCGCCGCTAGGGTGCGTCTACATTTCTAGGCTAGTGTCCCTCCAGATTATCTGTACATTGCACATTATGTACCAATTCCTCATTCCAATCATTCCTCTCATCATGTGTTTGCTTGTTCATGTTTACGTTGATATTTAAAATGATTAGCAGACACTTTTGTCCAAAAATGTTGTCCTGACTCTTCAGTATTCGCAAAGAAACTCCATATAGTGTTTCGTTTTTGTTTGATGCACAGGCTGCCCCCACTTTGTTTACAGTTTTTGTCAGTGCCTGGGCTGCCTACAGAGGTGTTTTTTTTAGCAGATCGTGAAGAGATGATTGCTGAATGTGAAAAAAAATGTACAGGCTTGAAATTGCATAAGATCGATTCAGTAACAAGCAATACTTTGCTCAACTGGAGGAGAACACATGACTATTGAGAGTATATGTTAACACTTATTTTTTTTATATTTTTTTTAAAGCCAAGAGTAGTGACAATGACTTATCAGCAAGGTACACTAGCTATGTCATAGGGAGGAGATGTTGCTGTAACGTTATGAGATTTATGTTGCTTAGCGTAATGCCATGGTCATTTGATATGAGATGCTTGTACACGTAAGTTCGCCACTCGTAACTTTAGGACTCCTATTTCTTTTCCTAAGAGTAATTCAGGAAGCATTTTAGCCCTAAAAGTAGCGCCTGAGTCTGTGACAGCTTAAGCGAGGACTCCTAATAAGACCGATTCACAAACAATGTTTTGTGGTGGCATTTCACGTCGCGATTTTTTGAAATGCGTCTATCACGAGGGAACAATTTTGCATTGTAGGCATAACTAAGGGATGCAGTAACACCACCAACAACAACCAAAACTAGCCTACTCATTGTTTACATGTACATTAAATGTAACGTTTCATTGTGAATCAAATTAAAAGATTCTCCTCTTTGCACACGTTGGCACTCACTGTATGGAAGTAGGCTAAGTAAAATAGAGATGTTTAAAATAAGATAAAGTTAGGATATGCCCACTTGACAACGGCAGAGATAACTGGCCTTTGGCCATAGCAACCATCCATTTAGAACGACCGGCCTTCATAGCAACCAAGGATCTTAGCTGTGATTCATGTAGCTACAGTATGCATGCAATGTGATGCAAAGTATAGAAAGGTGATGAAAAATACAAAGACAGGTCAAGAAATATAGTGCAATGTAGACAGTAGTATACAGTTGATTTACAGAAGGTGGTTTAGAGTAATATGAATGAAATATAAATGTGCAGTGTATTAGCAGTTATCTCATACAATAAGTAGAATAATGTATTTAGATGTAGCAGTAGGCTAACATTATAATAGTAGAAATAATAATATAGATATATGCAGTGTATTAACAGAATATAATAAAACAGAATAAATATGGATATTCAATATGACAAATACAGATATGTACATAACATACAGCTATGTGCAGTGTGGAAACAGTGTCATTGTAGTGCAGAAACAACATTATAAGAGTAGTAAGAATAAGTCTATGTGCAGGATGAATAGTATGAAGATCAGTAGAATAACTATGTATAAATGTAATTACAGTAGGCCTATGTACATTTGTAAATAAATAAAAAACTATGGGTGAGAGGGATAAATTAATTTTATTTAATCGTAAAAGTAAATTCCATTCAATTAAATTGCAATTAAAAATCTTTCCAGTAGGCTTTAATGTCACGCGAAAAGTACAACCAAAGCTGAGCTTGATCAACTAGAACGTCTAAAGAACCAGAACTTGAGTGTAGTTTTTTGCTGGGTCCCAGGCCATGTTGGTCTGAGGGGAAATGAGAAAGCGGACAGTGCTGCTAAGCAAGCCCTCAATGAAGAAGTCACAGAATGTCAAATCCCTGCCCCAGACCTTAAACCTATACTGAACTCTTACATAACAGATAAGCGGCAATCTGAATGGGATTAATGTACCAACAACAAGCAAGGAATGTGAATTTTGGCCCATTTTCATGATCCACTGGGTCGTTATGGGCCACACAAAATACGGCGTTGCTAAAATTACTCCTATTGTGGCTATTAGAGACATGCGTTCATGAGTATCCAGCTACATTCAATGAGTTAAGTAAAATACATTCACACACACAAAAAAAACATCACTAATGTTGTGGACATTCCTTTATTCTGAGATACATCAATAGGCTCTCAAAACAATCTCAAACAGACATAAGGTCTTTATAGAGCAAATCCATATAGATTATTTGTCAAATAAACCAGTAAAACAGAATTAGGGGATGGAATATATAACATTCAGAGGCGCACCTTGTCAACAGGCAAGGCAAGCAACTGCTTGGAGCCCCGAGCTGCTAGTGTATAACATTCACGCTCATAGCTCATATTTTTAAAATAAATCAGTGAAAAAGTATCCTGACAAACAAGCAGCATTTTAATGCCTTAGTCATATTTCATAATTTCAAAATTTTCTCTAGGTTACCTGATAGCCCAGTTTGAGAGGTGCAAGACGCGTGACATTATTTATTTTTGCAGCCAATCACTGCTGTTGTTTTATTTTATTGATTTGATTTTAGTAATAGAAGCTAAATTCGAAGGCAGGCCAAAGGTAAAATCCAACGAACCGCATTCACCCCGCAAGGCAATAGTTGAATAGAGCTTTTGAGGTATTACCACTGCTCCAACACTGAAAGGCACTGTTAGAATGCTTGGATCAAGCCAGGTTCAGCATAGCGTATGTCACTGTTTGCTCACGTTGGTGACCGGAATAGGGCAAGCACACTTTCGCAGTTCCCGCCGGAAATGCAGTCTAGTTGTAATGTGCAATGTTACATACATTAGTATGTAAGGGTGAAGTGTCTTTTCTGCAACTGTAGGACCATTGCTTACACAGTATGTAGGAGTTTTTGAACCTTTCAGTTATTAGTGGACTGATGGTGTGTGATGGTGTTATCACAGCTTCAAGGATTCAGGGATTCGACACCATGAATGTAGCCTACATCTTGCCTATCGAAGTTAAACTACTGTATGACAGATGAATTATTCCAAACATACAATTTACCATTGGACCTTATTCTCAAAACATCTCCATACCAATCATCTATATAATCGTGTTGTGATTGAAAATTCTTTCATCTAGATACCTCTTGTGGGAATGTATTTTTTATGCTGTGTGGGAAGAGCAGTGCTAACAGTTTAACGTTACGAAGATGTAATAGGCATATTGTGTATAGTGTGTCAGAGACCTGATTTTCACATGCAATGGGGTCTCAGGAAAAGGAGGCCCATCTGTCTGTAAACACTTCGAGCTCAATGTAACGACAGTCTACGATTTTGACCACGGTTGTCTCATACTGTATTTCTTAATTTTTCAACTCAATCTCAACTTCAGATTTTCTCTTTTCATGTTAAGTAGGTGGAATCATAAAAAAGGATGATAGTAATCCAGCCACAACTAGGTGTCGGAGTTTGGAACCTGAATTCAGTTTGTGGTTACAGTTTCAGTTATCAGTAAAAAATGTAGTCCCTATTGGTATGTAATAATACAGTGGATATTTGACATGTGGCTCGTGTCGGAACTAATGCAAGAATACTGCACACATCTGTGTGTCATCTGTGTGTCATTCATCATTCAGATACTTTAGAATGACAATAACCAAGACCACACAACAACATTTGCAGTTGAGAAAGTGCGGATCCAGTGGATTAACTTTCAACTGCAATGTGGTATCTGTACAGCTGGGTTTTGTTACCCTGGAAAATCCAGAGTTCTCGCAAGAGCACAATTTTAATTGCAATCTTACCCCTGCTGTGCCAACCTCCGGAGTAGTCAAGGTGCAGTAGAGAGAAACAAAGACTTGGCTGATACCAGAGAGGAGGGAGTCATACCGCACGTGAGGGGTGAGGTGAGTTCTACATGTCTAGAAAAACACTGAAATAACATCCTCCCTTCTACATTTTCATTGTCTGAAATACATATTCATACTCACCAGAATAACACTTATCAGCCTTAATAAGCTGCAGCATATGACAGTGGAGAGGATTAAAATGGGTGACATTATAGTGATAATATAGCATCATATAATACTCAAGTGACAGAGAAACCACTGTCGAAGAAGAAGCACATTCCAGAATTTCCTGCCTATTAACCCAAGATTTATACACTGATTTTGCAAAATTCCTTTAGCTAGATAGATAGATAGATAGATACTTTATTGATCCCCAGGGGAAATTCAAGGTCTCAGCTATGCTATGAGGTTAATTAACTGGGACAGACTATACATGGGAATTATTTTTTTGTTTAGTTCAATCATCTTTCTGAATAACTCAGTGATCTGATTTTGATTCACTGGGCTATTGGGCACTTAACACACAGGTGCGGTCAGTACAAGTGTTGATTCACTGGGCTATTGGGCACTTAACACACAGGTGCGGTCAGTACAAGTGTTGATTCACTGGGCTATTGGGCACTTAACACACAGGTGCGGTCAGTACAAGTGTTGATTCACTGGGCTATTGGGCACTTAACACACAGGTGCGGTCAGTACAAGTGTTGATTCACTGGGCTATTGGGCACTTAACACACAGGTGCGGTCAGTACAAGTGTTGATTCACTGGGCTATTGGGCACTTAACACACAGGTGCGGTCAGTACAAGTGTTGATTCACTGGGCTACTGGGCACTTAACACACAGGTGCGGTCAGTACAAGTGTTGATTCACTGGGCTACTGGGCACTTAACACACAGGTGCGGTCAGTACAAGTGTTGATTCACTGGGCTACTGGGCACTTAACACACAGGTGCGGTCAGTACAAGTGTTGATGTTGTTGTTGTTGTTGTTGTCGTGATGTGGTTTAGACACAATGTGGCAAGTGTGCAGGAATCTGTGAACTATGAACACAAATGTGGTTGTCGGTTGCACAGTGTGACTTTTGCAACAGCTGTATTATAAATAAAATATAACCAGGTTTGAAGATATAGGACCATCCATGTTGAATGTCAGTAGTTGTCTACCCCATTGTCAAGGTGATGCAGAAAGACACAGACAGCAGAACCTCTCATGCCATGACACAATCTGCACAGTACAAAAGCAAACAACAGGAAACACAACAGGAAACTGAGGTAAGGTGGCATTTACCTACTGCTGTAACTCATTTCCCATGCTTGGCAAAAGTAATGTTAATATATATATAAATATATATATATATACTGTGATCATTGATCATAAAATGTGATCATTCTGATAGAGGTGATACTAATATTGAGAAGGACAAAGCCAGACAGAATGACTGTGCTCCCAACCATTTCAGATTTAGTTGGTCCTCTCTCTCACTAAAACACACACACTGCCATTATTCATTATTAGACAGGACAGAGAAGAGAGGACAGGGAACGACTGGGAGAGAGAGATGGGGAGTGGGTTCAAGAGATGACCTCAGGTCAGACCCTTCCACACACCCCATTACCCCCACCCCACCCCATATCCCCCCACACACACACACACACATTTTAATTACTTCTTTTCACTTATTATTTAAAGTTGAGCTGGCTCTTGTCTTGAGCATAAGGAATTACATTACTTATAATTCATTTTTATTTAATTTCACAATAAACTACTTGAACTTGAACCTGGTAGGGCACCGAGCCTTACCAGGCTTACAACCTTTTGACTAAAATGACTAAATATGTACAAATTAGGATTACCTAATATGATTTGAAAAACAGGAAAAGCAATGCCTTTTTTAGTTTGGTAGATAATTCACACAAGAGTACACTGTGTGTATACTAGTTTTCCGTTTCCTCATTAGGGAATAGACATGTCAGGTAAAAGTAGGGTTCAGATATTTGAATCCATGGGTCAGTGTGAGCGATTGAAATGGCTGTTTGTCTGCCAATGTCTGCAAATGGGCCAGTGTTTGTACCGCAGCATCTTCTTGCTTCTCTTGTTTTTTCTTTTGCTTCTTTAGCTACTCCTTCTTAGCCTAGAAATCTAGACGCGCCCCTAGCGGCAGCGAATTACATTTGCTGCCAGGGCTAGTCTAGCAACCCTCCGTTGGCTTGTGAGCTCCAGAAATCGAAACTTAATCAGGCCAATGAAATCGTGTATAGTCGTTAGGTGGGCTTAACATAATGATTGATGGCAGAGTTGCAACGGTTTGGCTTGAATTCCCTGCTACTTGAAAACAAATAAGATGGATGTTGCTGCTAGTGAACAGTGTGACACGAGTTAAGCTTTTATTAAGTTAAGGAAACGTTTGAACTAGCCAACTAGCTCCGCTGGTGGGAAACGTATGGGACTCATAGCGCTGCCGCTGTCCTATTGCGTGCAGAGGGAATTTGAAAGACAACTGATTATCCCGCCCCTGGGCACTTAACACACAGGTGGGGTCAGTACAAGTGTTGATGTTGTTGTTGTTGTTGTTGTCGTGATGTGGTTTAGACACAATGTGGCAAGTGTGCAGGAATCTGTGAACTATGAACACAAATGTGGTTGTCGGTTGCACAGTGTGACTTTTGCAACAGCTGTATTATAAATAAAATATAACCAGGTTTGAAGATATAGGACCATCCATGTTGAATGTCAGTAGTTGTCTACCCCATTGTCAAGGTGATGCAGAAAGACACAGACAGCAGAACCTCTCATGCCATGACACAATCTGCACAGTACAAAAGCAAACAACAGGAAACACAACAGGAAACTGAGGTAAGGTGGCATTTACCTACTGCTGTAACTCATTTCCCATGCTTGGCAAAAGTAATGTTAATATATATATAAATATATATATATATACTGTGATCATTGATCATAAAATGTGATCATTCTGATAGAGGTGATACTAATATTGAGAAGGACAAAGCCAGACAGAATGACTGTGCTCCCAACCATTTCAGATTTAGTTGGTCCCTCTCTCACTAAAACACACACACTGCCATTATTCATTATTAGACAGGACAGAGAAGAGAGGACAGGGAACGACTGGGAGAGAGAGATGGGGAGTGGGTTCAAGAGATGACCTCAGGTCAGACCCTTCCACACACCCCATTACCCCCCCCCCACCCCATATCCCCCCCACACACACACACACATTTTAATTACTTCTTTTCACTTATTATTTAAAGTTGAGCTGGCTCTTGTCTTGAGCATAAGGAATTACATTACTTATAATTCATTTTTATTTAATTTCACAATAAACTACTTGAACTTGAACCTGGTAGGGCACCGAGCCTTACCAGGCTTACAACCTTTTGACTAAAATGACTAAATATGTACAAATTAGGATTACCTAATATGATTTGAAAAACAGGAAAAGCAATGCCTTTTTTAGTTTGGTAGATAATTCACACAAGAGTACACTGTGTGTATACTAGTTTTCCGTTTCCTCATTAGGGAATAGACATGTCAGGTAAAAGTAGGGTTCAGATATTTGAATCCATGGGTCAGTGAGAGCGATTGAAATGGCTGTTTGTCTGCCAATGTCTGCAAATGGGCCAGTGTTTGTACCGCAGCATCTTCTTGCTTCTCTTGTTTTTTCTTTTGCTTCTTTAGCTACTCCTTCTTAGCCTAGAAATCTAGACGCGCCCCTAGCGGCAGCGAATTACATTTGCTGCCAGGGCTAGTCTAGCAACCCTCCGTTGGCTTGTGAGCTCCAGAAATCGAAACTTAATCAGGCCAATGAAATCGTGTATAGTCGTTAGGTGGGCTTAACATAATGATTGATGGCAGAGTTGCAACGGTTTGGCTTGAATTCCCTGCTACTTGAAAACAAATAAGATGGATGTTGCTGCTAGTGAACAGTGTGACACGAGTTAAGCTTTTATTAATTTAAGGAAACGTTTGAACTAGCCAACTAGCTCCGCTGGTGGGAAACGTATGGGACTCATAGCGCTGCCGCTGTCCTATTGCGTGCAGAGGGAATTTGAAAGACAACTGATTATCCCGCCCCTCCGACTGAGCACTGCGAACGGTGAGTGTCCAGACCCTACATTTTAATGTGGGTCTGGCTCGTCAGGCTAACTCCTTCTGCTTCTTCTGCTGCTTTTGCTTCTTTTTTTGCTTCTGCTGCCACTTCTCGTTCTGTTTTTGCAGCTTTTGCTGCCACTGCAGCTGCTTCTGCTGCTGCCACTGCTGCTGTTGCTGCTGCCTTTATTATTTTTTTTGCTGCTTCTGCTGCTGTTGGTGAAGCTGCTTTCCCAATAACAAGCCTTGGATAAGCAGCAATGTCAAGACCCTTCTCAACAGGAAAAAGATGGCGTACAGAGAGGGGGACATGGCAAAGCTGAGGCGCGTGCAAGGGGAACTCAAAGTCAAGCTGAAGGAGGCTAAGGAGGACTACAGAAGGAAGGTGGAACAGAAGTTGCAGGAAAACAACATGAAGGAGACATGGGACGGCATGAAAATTATAACTGGCCTGAAGAGCAGCAGCTCTGTGGAGGGGGACCTGGACAGGGCGAACCAGTTGAACCACTTCTACAACAGGTTTGACTGCCCTGCTCCAGCTCCAATGGGAGTGGTCTGTCCACCACCCCCTGCAGACTCAGGCACTGCTCTTGTTTGCGTGCCCGCCCTACCCCCACCTCCCAGCCTCCCAGTCTCTCCAGCTCTGCATCCCGGTGACACCCAACGACCTAAACCATCACCACCTTGCACGCCCAATGACCTAAGCCATCACCACCTCACGCCCTGCCCCCGCCTGACGCCTCCTTGCCTGTGCCTGCTGAGGCGTCCACGACTCTGGCAGCCTTGACAGGGACATCAAGGAGGTGGTCTTTGATTTCTCAAGTGCTTTTAACACCATCCATAATTTTTTTTTGCATGTCCAAATTTCCGTCAAGGATTCCCGGGACACTGAAAGACCGAAGTACACGAAACTTAGTGTTCATGTAACCCCACGTGGATAGCATAGAACCATTGTTTTTCGTTTTGGTCTGTAGCACCCCCACTGGACTGGACCCCCCGAAAGGAGGGTAGGGCAGACACAGTTTTCTGTGAATATCTGGAGAACTGTAGGGTCTAGTATGACCATTTTTTTACCGAATGTTTGCCTTCAGGGGTCATGTTAACCCATTACATATGCAGTGGCGTGCACAGACATTTTAGCGCACGTGGAACACTTAATTAAAAAAAAAATTTACACGCACATGTTGAATGAAATTTGACTTGTGCGGCAATTAGTAAATCAATATACAATTAAGACAATAAAGAGACCAAAATGTGTTAATTTATGTTGCCTAACAAAACCTATACAACAGAAAACGTTCGTCTTAACACATAGATTTGCAATTGCAAACTCTACCGAAATTATTTGTAGCCTATGTGGTCGTCCTCACGTTATCTGTCATTGACTTGGGCTACAGTCGGCTAAAAATGCTTAGTTGTTTGATGCTGTATGAGACATTTTACTGCACAACAAAATGATTACACGTTGGGCTTAGAGGGCAAACTGTACGATTTTACTTGATCTGTAAGACAATAAAGAGGCCAAACAGTATGAGAAGGAGTTATAGTGGGCTACTGACTGTTATCATTACATGAATGCAGATGGGCATTTTTCACATGTAATGGGGAACTTCCCGTTTCTTCTGTCACAAATGAATGTGTTAATACATGTTGCCTAACAAAACATATACAACAGAAAACGTTCTTCTTAACACATAAATTTGCAAAATCTACCGAAATTATTTGTACTGTATGTGGTCGTCACGTTATCTGTCATTGATTTGGGCTACAGCATAAAACTTTATCTAGCTTTATCTAACTAGTTTATCAGGTGACCAGTCGGCAAAAATGCTTGTTTGGTGCTGAATGAGACATTTTACTGCACAACAAAATTATTACATGTTGGGCTTAGAGGGCAAACTGTAAGATTTTGCTTGATCTGTATGTTACCTGGCTGATGGGGCACGGAAGAAGCAGCCTGTCAGCGACCTTGCCTGCTATCTGAAGACGCTTACTGAACTGCTATGGTGCTGCACATCTGGCGTGCCCCGCGCGACCGCGCGAGTTCACGTGACAAAGGAAGAGAGATAGGCTGGTCGGGTGTGCACAAGGAGGTGGCTCATTTCGGGGCATTGTTTCAGTCGTTTTTAATGGCTCAGGTTTTCAAAAGATAATTTCAAAACCGACCTCAGTAAAATCTTAATAATATTAATAATAATAAAAAAAACAAGTTTCAAAAGGGCATTTTCATTGATAAAGGGCAAACTTCCTAGTGCTTTAGCACCACCTAGTGTCTATTTATGCACGCCTATGGCCATGTACGCATGCATGCATATGCACAAACACAGGCACATACGCAGGCACACACACACACACACACATAAACATATACACGCACACAATTCAAGAATTTCTCAGAATTATGAACAGGCAAGATCGGGGTGGGGTTGTATAAAATGAATTTTACACGTGAAATCTATGAACTAATCATGTTTTGGTACTTGTTGTCTAGAAGATACCTGTGAGAATTGAGTGTGGATAATGCAATTTAGTGCGACAGTTAGAATCATATAGTCCTTTCAGAGTGATTTATTTTTGTGGAAAAAATGTGCTGGACTGGGCGGCGGTCATATTTTGTACCGCTCTGTGATACATCTAGTTTATACATAGATATATAGACTTTATTCTTGCACTGTTGCACTGTTTGACTTACTCATTTGCACCATCACCATGACACTCATTCACAAAGAGCACCTTACCTTTGATAGATAGATAGATAGATAGATAGATAGATACTTTATTGATACCCAGGGGAAATTCAAGGTCTCAGCAGCATACAGACAACACAAACACATTCTTTAACCATCTAACCGCCCATGTCGCAATATTGCGACAAGCGTCATTACTGAATAAAACAGACGATAGACGCGAGTACAGTGTAAAATCTCATTTGTACTCTTGACCACTAGTTGGCAGACACCCAGAGCTTCGATTCAAGCTCAACCTTTTTTTTCAAAGTTTTCAGGAAGTTCGCGAAAACACGCGAAGAAGACGTGCATTTCCTCCATAACGCGGAAGCGATGCGGGCCTTAGTTTTGCACAAATTGAAGCAGAAATACACCAAATGTTGAAAAAAAAATTCACGTGTGATGAAGTCTTGGGTCTGTTATTCACCTATTCTGATTCTGAAGGAGAATATCTGCCTTTTGGAGAATATGATCGATCGTCTATTGACTGAGTCACGGAGCGTCTGTGAATGGAGGTGCGTCTTTTTCGACAGTGTCCACTAAGCATACCATGCTTATTTCAACCCTCTGCCCAACATAGCTGGAGGTGCCAGTGACAGTAGTGATGATAGTGTCCGTAATCGAAGTGGTATAGACAGCAGGGGTTGTAAAAATAGGGCTCTGAAGAACTTCAAAGTCACCCGCGATATGGAACTGATTTGACAAGGCTACTTTATTGTATAGTAGCATAGGGTTTGTGATTATAGTAATAGTTTACTATTGTTGGTTTACATGTGACTGTTTTCCTGTTCATTTGTTATGTCGGTGAAATCACAAAAAAAGAAAGTAAAACTGCTCAAATATGTTCAACATCTAGTATTTACTGAAATGTGCATAATTCACGGTGGTTGCCATCCAGTGACGTCATAATATGCAAATTAGATGAGTAAATTTACCCCCTTCATAAACTTCTGGTCATACTCAATGATTTTCACATTTACAGTAGGACTTTATCTCTGACCACTTGCAAGCCATGGCCTTTTGAAATTTTGATGTAAAAATCCAATTTATATTTTTTAAACCCTGGCGGCTAAAGGGTTTTAACAGCAGAAAGAGTAATTAAAGTATATAATATAAAAACACAACTAAGCAATTAGGACAGTAGAAGATAAAGAATATGCTAAATATACTAAAATACAAATTATACTAACTAACACTTAATCTAAATCAATTCTAAAAACAGTATTCACATAGTGGTGATTAATCAATCAGAGGCGCTTGCAATGACTGAGGCAGGGACTGAGCCTGTGATTCTCTGTGCATAGTAAGATATGGTAAGGTGCTCTGTGTGAATGAGTGTCATGGTGGTAGTGCAATGGTGATAGTGGTCATGGTGATAGTGCAAATGAGTAAGTCCAACAGTGCAACAATGCAGAAATAAAGTAAAGTAAAGTCTATGGCTTGGAGGGGGGGGTATGCATATGTGCTAATATAGCACGCAAACAGTGAGGCATAAAGACAGTGGTAAAAGTGGCTAGTGGACAGACAGTATCCAAACATGGAGGGGGTGAAGAGGCAGACAGACTATGCAGAGAAGTCTATCTCTCCTCTTCCCTTAAGTGAGGCATTGAACAGTTCAATGGCCCTGGGGACAAATTACTTTCTTAGTCTGTCAGTTGTGCAAGGCAGTGAGCGAAGTCTCCAGCTGATCAGGCTCTTCTGCTGTGGAGTGGGTGACACTCATTGTCCAAGATGTTGATCAGTTTGTTCAGGGTCCTTTTGTCAGATAGTGAAGTGATGCACTCCAGTTCAGCTCCCACTACAGATCCAGCTTTCCTTACCAGCCTGTCAAGTCACCCCGCATCCTTCTTCCTTGTGCTTCCTCCCCAACATACTACTGCATAGAAGAGGACGCTGGCAACAACAGACTGGTAGAACATCCTGAGGAGCCTACTGCACACATTGAAGGACCGCAGCCTCCTCAGGAAGTACAGCCTGCTCTGCCCTTTCTTGTAGAGTGCATCAGTGTTGGCTGACCAGTCCAGTTTATTGTCCAGGTGGAGACCCAGATACTTGTAGGTGCTAACCACCTCCACATTGACCCCATCAATGTGGACTGGTAGCAAAGTGGGCTTAGACCTGCGGAAATCCACCACCATCTCCTTGGTCTTTGAATTGTTAAGTTGAAGATGATTGAGTTTGCACCATTGCACAAAGTCCTCCACCAGGCTCCTGTACTCCTCCTCCTGCCCGTTCCTGATACACCCCACAATTGCAGTATCATCAGAAAACTTCTGCATGTGGCATGACTCGGTGTTGTAGCAGAAGTCAGATGTGTATCTCTTATGCACAGAGGACCACAGGCTCAGTCCCTGCTTCAGTCATTGCAAGCGCACCTGATTGATTAATCACCCACTATGTGGATACTGTTTTTTAGAATTGATTTAGATTAAGTTTTATTTAGTATAATTTGTATTTTAGTACATTTAGTATATTTAGTATATTCTTTATCTTCTACAGTCCTTATTGCTTAGTTGTGTTTTTTCATATTATATACTTTTAATTACTTTTTCTGCTGTTAGTGAATGTGTGTGTGTGTATGTCTGTATGCTACTGTGACCTTGAATTTCTCCTAGGGATCAATAAAGTATCTATCTATCTATCTATCTATCTATCTACTTTTGCTCTAGCTGATGCTGCCCTAATTGCTGCCACTGCAGGGTTCTCAAGTCTCACGCAATGGGCGTGAGACACGCGCGATTCAACAAGTTCACACGCTCACACGCCACACCTTGCATTCCTCACGCAGAAATATTACTAGGGATGTCAAGGTATCTGTATATTTATTAGATTCAGAACTAGCGCACCACTCACCAGCAAAATCAAAAACATAAATAGCCACCGACATCCAATCAAAAAATAGTGTTCGTTGTATCCGGTGTTATATGGTAACTGGCTTTCATGTTAACTGGCTGGACTGTTTACTTTGCCTCTGTGGGGTATACTATGAAGCACGTTAGACATATCTAGGCTATGTAGACATAGCGAGGCTTGACAAAGCCTTGACTCAGGGGTATACGTTAAGTGATACTACGATAGCAGTTATGTGATATATTTGTCAAACTAGGCTTTCAGCTCAGATCTGTGCGCATTCTCTGTGTTGGGATGACGTTGGCCAATCGTGAAACGTGGAGACGCACAAGACCGCCTCTATTTAAAAACAATTACTTCCGCATTCATGAGCGATAACTTAATCTACACTGCGGTCATTTTTTGTGTCTAACCTATAACATCAAATAAATCAATTGTCATCAGTTGTTGTATGGTATGCACATCCATAGTGGGATATTTGCACGCACCGCCCTATTAAAGCGCATTCGAGATCCAAAATGTTAGTAGAGGCGGAGCTCCACCTGTAAGATATATGACAGAATCCTACACGTGAGATAACTTCGTTTTTAAGACAATTGATTGGTCAGCGGGTGGTAGATTACACGATATGAGCTATAACTTAGCACATAACCTCCTCCCGACCAGGTTTGGTTGACAACATAAGATACCATGGTGATATAGCGACACTAAAACAGATCCACTTTCGTGTCACAGCATACCCTGGCTTTGAGCGCAACATACCTCGCTAACCCACTAATCGAGATTCGTAGGACACCCCACTGGAGTTAACGTAACCGCCCCCTTCTTTTGCAGTTGTGTTCAGCTGATGATTTAGCCTCCGATACCTGAGGGGTATTTCACAAAACTTAGATAAGGGATTAAGCTGGGATTTTTAGGTTGTCCTGGATGAATTTAGCCTTGACTTGGTTTCACAAAAGAGATGGCACATAAGTTACCATGGGGATTTATTCTCTGCACCTAGCCTGGTCCCGACCAGGCTAACAGCCAAGCTAAGTTAATTCTAATGGTAATTATGTTGTCTTATTGGTTCAGCTAGCTGTCATTCACATCAGACCTCCGTGCTAATTTTTAAGGAGCTTCATTACATTTATAAACTATTTGATAAATGTATTTGTTCGCAAAATTGTTGGAGATTGTCTGCCTACTACCATATGGTTATTATTTAATTGTGATAGCCTTATAATTATTAACATAGGCCTAGGTAGCCTGTGTGCATTAGGTTAATATGCAGATTATTGTTTTGTCATTCGAGCAGAGTATATACTTTGCTCGAATGACAAAACAATAATCTGCATATTAAGTACTTCTATACTCTTTGATTCGAGTTCGAATCTCATAGTTGAACATTTTTATTCGATTTATTTGCTGGCATTGATAATCCTGTGTTAGAGACACTTCAAGTAGAGGAGGCCACAGCCTGGCAGCAATCAGTGAAACATTTGTAAACTTAACCATGTTAGGCTACTTTGAAGGCCTAAGTAAACGGCTTGGGCAACGTTGCAAGATAACACAGTAGCCAGTTACCATAATCCGCTGTGTTAACCTGCTAAACACAATAACATACTAGGTGACCACTAGTAACCTAAACCTAGTAGATATGGCCAATTTCCCCACGGAGTGTCAGCTGGTTAGTGGCGCAAGCAGGTTGGTGTCAGGTTATCATACACGTAGTTTAATTTAGTAGCGGTTCGAGACCCACGTGGAGTTTATTTCGTTTTATTTATTTGGTGGCATATTCATGGTCCAGCACATGTAGCCTAGCCTACTACAGACAACCTGGCACCTCCAACGTCGACACATCGTGTTGTAAAGCTTTATTAAACAACAAAGTGGAGCATCACAAACATTTATTTGAACTTGAGTTAAACAGACGAATCTGCGACCAGGGGCCTGTACTACGAAGGGAGCTTAACCTACCCAGATGTAACCCAGGGTTACTTTGTTAAACCGGGGTTGACAAAACCTGGTTATCTTAAGTGGTGTTAATCGGTACTACGACGCTGATTATGAAGTTGATTTGTTGAGTCGGGGTTAACCTAATTGGAGTTTGTGCGCGTTCACATAAAAGGGGCGGGTTGCAGCGCAAGTCACCACTTTCAATGATGACGCGATCACCTTATTTTACGAATGAGGAATGCACAATTATTATGCCAAGTTATGAGGAATTAAAACCCACTCTACGGCAAAAACCAAATACGTCGGCAGTGAACAAAGCAAGGCAAGGCTATTGGCAACATATTGCAGACCGGGTAGCCTAAATGCCTAAAAGTAAAGTTTTATTTCCACATGTTCTTCAAATATGTGTTACGGAGGATTAATAGCTTGCGGAATGTCTGAAATTAGTTGAAATAATTAAATTGCCTATTTTGAGTTCATAGAAATGCCTACAGATGCCACACAATTTAGAAGTGGGCATATAGATTACAGTAATAGGATAATTGAACGTTTAAGTAGCCCCCATTGACTGATTTAGTGTATGCCTAGTCCTGTGAACATTTTAGATGCAACACCATTGCCAAACGCACATGGCAGCAGGTGAAAATGAAACACAAACACATTATTCAGAATAGTAGGTTTATATAGTTATAGCTTGCATTAATATTTCTTAATAATGAAAACATGTAGGCCTAGTATGTTTATAGCCTTCACTTCACAAGAAAAAGGTGTCTTTGAAAACTAGGCTACTGTAAGGAGTGTTTACAGTAGCAGAGGAGTTGGCCATCGCAAATAATAGTGGAAGGCCGATTGTGGAAGAGGTTGAGGGAGGCATTCGGTCGAATTCTGGTGCTGTGGAAATGTGTAGCCTTTATGTGCAGGGTACAGTAATATGACATTCAATTCATCAAGTTTGTTAAAATGGTGATTTTAATTTATTAGGCCTAGGCTATGTCCGATTTATTTTAGGCTATTCTTGCTCAGATGTTCAGCATACTGTAGGCTAGGCTAGGCCTATGTCCGATTTATTTTCGGACATACAGTATTCTTGCTCAGATGTTCAGCATCACCGATTATATGGAAAACATGAATGTCCACGTAAGGGCATTGCTATGACGGGTGACATTAGAGACTTCTGCCTAGATCATCTGACAAAGATAACGAATTCCCTCGACTGACCATCTATATCTTCATAGAGAATATATATATATCTATCTATATATATATATATATATATATATATATATATATATGGCGGTCTCTAAAACCCCTCGAAGAGAGCACCTCACGATTTGCGCTCCGATGTCATATGGATCATCCAGGTACGCCGACATAGTCTCGAATTGTTAGTGGAGGGGTGGTACTTATAAAGGGTGTGGTTAACGGAAACCTCGGGTTAACCAAGAACATAACCTGCTCGGAGCAGGTTTGAGATGCAGCGTAAATTGCCATGGCAGCATACCTCGGTTAAAACCTATCCACCTTTCTTAGTACGGGTTAATCGGGAAGTTACGCCACACGGGATCAAGTTACTCTCGAAGTTACCCAGATAAGCCAGTAACCCCGCTTCGTAGTACAGGCCCCAGGTATCGGAGGCTAAATCATCAGCTTAACACACCTGCAAAAGAAGGGGGCGGTTACGTTAACTCCAGAGGCAAAGTGAACAGTCCAGCCAGTTAACATGAAAGCCAGTTACCGTATAACACCTGGTAAAATTCCAAAATAGGACATCCCCTCCCTGAAACCACGTTATGTTTGTGCGCTTATGTGGGGTTACACGTTTAAGATTATTTTTATTCAGAAATTCAACTGTTTCATTTTGGTAAACCAGCCTACTTATGGTACTTTAACAGTGTGTGTAAATCAGGCAGGCCTTTCTACGAACACTTGTAATGCTGTAGGCCTAGCTTACTTTATGGCAAAATTAGCCTATTTTCCAATTTATAAACTAAACTAAACTGTCGGACATTAAGAAAACATAATGAAGTGTCGTTGTAGTTTGTGTACCCAGACATCAGCAACGTTCATTTTATACGACCTATCACTCTCGTGGCTGCCTGCATTTTCCCTGTCGTCACGGCTGCAACTTTCACACTCGTTTGTGCTTTTTAGCGGCATGTTCATCAGGTCCCGGGACACCCGTCTGAGCCTCGATGGACCATGTTAACAATGAATGAAATTAGCTTATTATCAATGAGTGTTATCAATAGCGAGTATACTACACATATTTTTTTTCTCTAAAGATACAGGGCTGCTGCAGACAATGAGCTTCCAACCACCATAATGTAATAGCAACAAAAAATAATGAACTTGCTGTCCTTTTCAAATATAATAATCTTGACGGTGGGATATTCTATGGCTCACCAATTATGAGATATATGTACTGAGTGACTAAATATCAAAAGTTATTTCTATTGACATGCTTCCTGGTGACATAAAAACACAAATGGTTTCCCCTTGATATAAAGGCTGAAATAAGAGACATAAGCTATGCAAGATGGGTACAAATCCCAGACTGTCCTGGAAAATAAACAAAAACAAGATATAGAATGTATACAATGACAAATTCAATGTCTCAAAGTGTTAATGCTTCTTAACAAAAATCTCACCAGAAGTTGTTATTTAAGGGGTTATTTTTTTAAAAATTCTTCTGGGGGAGCATGCCCCCAGACCCAGACCTAACTAAGCTGAGTTACCAACCTTTTGAATTTCACATCTGTGCCTGGGGGGCCCATTTCACATCTGATAATCTGCCCATGTGTGCACACCTTTTACATAGTGCGCAAGTTTTAATAAATGGTGCACTCATCTTAGTAAATAATGCACTTACTTTATTCAATTCTACACACAAGCGAAACATTTTAGTGAGTGAGTGCCCCCCCCCCACACACACAAATCTCACTCCAAGCTGAGCTCAAAACTTGAGAACCCTGCCACTGCTATTTCTGCCATTGCTTTTTTTGCACCAGCCACTTCAGCTGCTGCTTCACTTGCTTTTGTCGTTTGAGCTTCTTTTCTTGCAGCTTCTGAGGCATTACTTGCTTCTTGTCTTGTTTCAGCAGCAGCAAGAGCCAATGTAGTGACAGAAGTATCTAAAGAGTCATTTATTAGTAGTGTTCTGTCTGTTGCTGCATCAGCTGCTGGGGCATTTCTTACTGCTTTTGCTTTCTTTGTTGCTCCTGCTTCGGCTTGGTTGATCCTGGTCTTTGTGCTGGTCCTGCTGCCAAGACTTCAAGTGAAAGACTGGATCAGATATTTCAATCCATGCATCATTTAAATCCCCGGCCCTCGGCTGTTGCTGGTGGTCTCCCTGTTGTTGCCCCAGCAGTGGCTGATGTTCCTCTCCCCTCTTCCTCTTCCTCTTCCCCTCCCCTCGCAGCTATGCCATTGACCATGGCTAACTGCTGGTCTTGCTGTTGTTGCTCCTGCAGTGGCTGAATAGTTCTGAAGGGTTCATGGTGGCTTTCTTTTTGGCCAAGTTTTCTAATAGATTTTTCACATGCACATGTGTCTCCTGTTCTTGAAATGTTTCATACTCTTGTTTGTAGAATGGATCTCTGGTGCAAAGACGGGAAAGCAACCAGAGAGGCAAAAGTCCACAGAGGCAGCCAAAACCACATATCTACAATAGAAAACGAATAAACAAAACCAGCAATAGAGTACCAGAGGTAATCTCATCATGTAAAACGTAGATCACACAGAGACATTAATATTGTAACTTATTCCACCATATTTTGAATGACTTAAAAATGATGAATGGGATGTGGAAGAATTACAGAATGATCACAAAGTGCAAAAGTTCCAAATGAGTAAAGTGTGTGTTCCAGGTGGTTACCATTAGGGCTGTCACTTTACGTTCGAAAATCAATTGCACAATCGATTGGACCAAACAACACAAGTTTCGAAAACTGAAATAGGGAATCGATATTGACCAAATATGTACACTATTCATTTTAAACGAATTAAACAAATAAAAAGGATAGATGTAACAAAATTCACAAACAAGAATATAAGAATATACAAGAATTTAGAAGTGCAGTAAGCATTGCGAAAGCTAAAAAGAAAATTCCCATATTATATTTGGCGTTGAAAAATCATAGACATGAAAAATCGATTTTACAATCGATTCAATGAACACTTATGTCTCAAAAATCAAACAGGATTTTTTCACAAAAGTGACAGCCCTAGTTACCATGGGTAAAAAGTCTTGGAATTTGGCACACACATCTGGTATGACAATGGCTACACAGGCATGAAGGCTTGGTCCCGGGCGTGGCCCAGGGACTCAGTAGCGCCCCCTTAGGTGATTGATCCAGTGGTTAGCATATACTTTCAGCTAGACACACCAAATTTGGTAGGTGTGTGTATATCCCCAAGATGAACAACTTTCGTATGTACAATGCATTAGCCACGCCCAACAGGAAGTGAGGTATTTGGGATTTTGTGTGGACCAAAATGTGATGAATTGTGATGCCAAAAGAGGTGCTTCCCATTAGTAAAAACGCATAAAATTATGGCACACACATCAAGAGGTACCGTGAATACACAGGGGAAAAGCCTTGGCACTGGGCTTGGCCCAGGAACTCCATAGCGCCCCCTTATGTCACTGTGACTTGTGGTTGGCATAAAGTTTTAGACACACACACCAAATTTGGTGGTTGTATGTAACTCCCAAAAACAATCGACTTTTGTATTAACATGCCATTAGCCACGCTCACAGGAAGTGAGGTAATTGAGATTTTGTGTGTTGTGGACATGATCAATTTTAACATACTCCTCCTAGACAGTTCATGTGAAAGTTGGTATACATATGCTTCTATTCTAAATATGCTAAATAGGCCAATATGCTTCTGATTCTAAATGGAGATGTTGTAATTTGACGAAATGGCGAAACTATGAATTTTAATACCCTTCCACAAAAACAATAAATGTGTCTTAATTCACCATGCATGGCTTGCAATGTTTTAAATTTCACAGGTTATTGAATACCATGGTAATGAGAATATTCACAAGCCCATAATCCATATTTGGCATAGTGCCACCCACTGGCAACAGACGGTTTGTCAGATTCATGTGAAATTTGGCAAATATGATGGCAAGATGACGCTGATGTTAAATCACGAAGGGATTTTTGATATGTTGTCATATGTTATGATTTTAATATCTTGCACATAAACAGGAAATGTGCCATAAAGTCAAAGTGCATTGAATGAACAGTCTGAAACTCAGGTTAATAGATATTATGATTAAGAGAATATCCAGAAACCCTATTGGCCTGCCTGACATAGCGCCACCACCTGGCCAAACAGGAAATGTGTCAGAAATGGGCAATGCCTTAACTGATTTATTTGAATCTTGGTAGGTATAAAATATTGGAAATCATTATTGTGATGATATTCATTCATGTGTAATTCAGATACCTAGCATAGCGCCACCATCTGGCTAAGCATGAAATGTGCCAGAAATGCTCTATGCTTTGAATAAATGGTCTGAAACTTCTCAGGTTAATAGATATTATGATTATGAGGATATTGTCAGGACCACTGGGCTCGTACAGCGGTAGTGACATGAAGGGAGACCACACCGATGCTACAATTTAACAATAAAGGTTTATTAAATAAATAAAGGAAAATCAGTGAATGTAATGATTAACAAAATGTGTAGTGTTCATCAGTATATGAAGTGTAGTGTAAGCAAAAGGTATGTTATCTGTTATCACCGGCCATTGCAGAAAACGGCATCATGCCAAAAGGGGCAGAAATCGCCTTAACCTCCAGGAACTTAAACGGTCCTCACCGACAGAAACCTCTCCATGGGCTTGTGGAACTGTCAATCTGCAGTCAACAAAACGGACTTCATAGCTGGCTATGCCAACCACCTTTCATTGGAACTCCTTGCTCTCACTGAGACTTGGATCAAACCAGAGAACACTGCCACCCCGGCTGCACTCTCCACTAACCTTACACTATCCCACACCCCTCGCCTATCTGGACGAGGGAGGCGGACGGGCCTGCTGATCTCCAACAAATGGAAATTCACCCCGCTACTGCCTTCAAACAAATATGTCTCATTGAATTCCATGCCATCACAGTGATAAGCCCCAGCAAAACTCTACGTGCTGGTCATCTACCGCCCTCCAGGCCAACTAGGCCACTTTATTGACGAACTTGACACTCTGCTATCCTCCATCCCTGAGCATGACTGTCCGCTTTTTTTTTTTTTTTTTTTTTCGGTGATATGAACATCCACTTAGATGCCCCAGGCTCAGCGGACTTTTGGCCCTGGTCCCTCCTTTGACCTCGAACTGGTTCAAAGCCCACCGACTCACAAAGCTGGCAACGAGCTTGACTTGATCTTCACTGAACTGCAGCACAGACACCCTCATGGTGACGCCTCTCCATCTTTCTGACCACTTCTTCATCCAGTTCAACGTCAGCCTGACAGAACAGCCTCCGGCTCCTCAGCCGATGGTCACGTTCGCCCGCAACATCCGAACCTGTCTCCAACGCACTTCTCCTCTGTGGTTGCCTCTGGTCTACCTCCACTCAACACCTTCTCCTCTCTGGAGGTTAATGAAGCCACTGACTCGCTCTGCTCCACACTGACCTCGTGTCTAGACGAGCTGTGCCCTCTTACCACAAGGCCAGCTCGATCCAAACATTCTCATCTATGGCTAAATGATACCCTCCGATCATGGCACCAAACTCAGAGCCGCAGGAGGAAATGGCACAAATCCAAACTAGCTGACGACCTCAAAACTACCAGACACTCCTGACCTCCTTCTCAGCCAGCATCACTGCTGCTAAGACTGCTTTCCACAATGACAAAATCAACAACGCTTACAGACACTCGAAACCTTTTCTCAACCTTCAAATCGCTGCTCAACCCTCAGCTGCCTCCTCCTCCATCCAGCCTTACTGCAGATACCCTCGCCTCATTTTTTACAAACAAAGTGGCGGCAATCAGCAGTCAATTCTCTACATGCCCACTCAACGCATCTGACTCAGATACCGCACTCCTACAACCTCTAGGGACTGCTGGAACATCTTTTCAGCATTCACACCTCTCTCCGAGTGAAGTGTCCAGACTCCTGACATGCAGCCGTCCCCTACCACATGCTCGCTGGACCCTATACCCAATGAGCCTACTTCCAGTCCATCAGCCCGACCATCGCTCCAGCTATCACACATGTGATCAATGCCTCGCTAACCTCCGGCACATTTCCAACAGCGTTCAAAGGGCCGGGTAACACCCGTTTTAAGAAAGCTTCTCTCAACCCTGCTCAAGTCGAGAACTACCGCCCTGTCTCACTACTGCCTTTCCTATCCAAAGGCATTGAGCGAGCAGTCTCCAAACAGGTCTCTGACTTCCTTTCACAGAACAACCTTCTGGATCCAAATCAGTCTGGGTTCAAAAGCGGCCACTCTACGAAACGGCTCTGCTGTCTGTAACAGAAGCCTTAAAAAGCCAGAGGCGACCGCTCGGTCATCAGTACTCATTCTGCTTGACTTATCGGCTGCCTTTGACCACGATTAATCACCGTATCCTTCTCTCTATACTCGCTGACATGGGAATCTCGGTTCTGCTCTCTCCTGGTTTGAATCCTACCTCACAGGGACGCTCGTTTAGCATTATCATGGCTTGGTCAGCTATCTGCACCTCACCATCTCACCACAGGGGTCCCCAGGGCTCAGTGCTGGGCCCCCTCCTCTTTGCTATCTACACCACCTCCTTGGGACAGATTATCCGTTAAACGCGGCTTCTCATACCACTGCTATGCAGGCGACACACAGCTCTATCTGGCCTTTCCACCTGGCGACCCCCTGGTTTCAGCACGGATCTCGGATTGCCTCTCAGACATAGCTACATGGATGAAGGCACACCACCTCCAGCTGAACCTCTCAAAGACTGAACTGCTGGTCATCCCAGCTAAACCTACCATACACCACGACATCAACATCAAATTTGACTCCCTGTCTGTTTCACCGACCAGGACTGCAAAGAAATCTAGGAGTTGTTCTCGACAACCAACTAAACTTCTCTCAGATCATGTTGCCTCAGTCGCCCGGTCATGCCGTTTCACACTCTACAACATCGGAAAATCAGGACTTACTTGACTCAAGATGCTACCCAACTTCTGGTTCAGGCAAGAGTCATCTCACGACTTCGACTACTGCAATGCCCTCCTGACAGGTCTCCCAGCCTGCGCGCCCAGTGAAACCACTTCAGATGATCCAGAACACGGCGGCGCCTGGTCTACAACCAACCCAAAAGGGCACATGTTACCCGCTGCTCATCCAGCTACACTGGCTACCTATGGCGGCCCGCATCAAATTCAAGTCTCTAACGCTTGCCTACAAAGTAGTCTCGGTTCTGCTCCCACCTACTTGAATGCCCTCATACAGACTTACACTACCTCCAGACCGCTGCGCTCCTCTGACGAGCGGCGTCTAGCTCTACCAATGCGGCTCAAGCCAATCAAACTTTTCTCATCTGTTGTTCCTCGTTGGTGGAACACACTGCCAGTTCCTACAAGGGCAGGGACATCCTTTTCCACTTTCAAAAAACTCCTGAAGACCCAGCTCTTTAGAGAACATCTACTCTCATAGCAACACTTACAACAAGTCTTACTGATCCTAGCACTCACCAGCCGTTTTAAACTGACAAGTAACTGTTAAAAACAGCACTCACCGGCCGCACTTATTCTTACTGTACTCTAATGTTTTTTTTTAAACTGTCCTAAAATTGTGAGAATTGTTCTAACACTTACTGTTTACCATGTTGTTAGTCGCTTTGGTTAAAAAAGCGTCAGCCAAATGTAATGTAATGTAATGTATGTGCGGAGCGAGACTGTAGCCAGCCGCGCAGACGGACGGCCGGAACAGGAGAGAGAGAGAGAGCAGACAGGAAGGCCTCTTTTAATAGGCCTCGTAGCCATCAATTACTCTGCACGGCCAGGTAACAGCTCCACCTGTACGTCTGGGACAGACAGACAGACAGCAGCCATAAGACAGACAGACAAAAGGGCGGGCCGCACCACAGCACGGCAAAGCCGGGCGTGACATCACCCCCCCCTTAAGAACAGAGACCCATTTCAATGGGACTCTGAAAGAACCATCAAGCTCCCACAATAGCAATAACAAAATTCTAAAGAATCAAAAATGAGTAAATTATAAGACTAATATTCACACATTGGAAAGACTAATTCATTCATACCACCATCCCCAAGTGCACCTCATTCATACTAGGGCAATCAGACCAACAGTGACCATTTTCACCTTCCCCATCTTTACCACATTCTGCAACCTGCAAATCCCGGTACCATGGACAGCTATTTAAGGCAAGCAGAACAGACACAGATTGAGCAGGACAAACAGACACCATTAAACTGACTCATTCGGGGCGCAAGAGAGTGCATCAGCTAACACATTCTCTACGCCGCAAATGTGCTGAATAACTAAACGAAAGGGTTATAAAAATAGTGCCCAACGTAAGAGGCGTTGGTTGGTGGAACTCTTTAATGACTGGAGGAAAGTCAGTGGATTATGGTCCGAATAAATCACGATCGGATGTAAACCCCCACCCACATAAACCTCGAAGTGTTGAAGTGCCCAAATTAGCGCCAAAGCCTCCTTCTCGATAACAGAGTAATTAAACTGGTGTTTGTTAAATTTGCACGAAAAATAACAAACAGATTTTTCAACACCACTTTCATCGCTCTGTAAAAGAACGGCCCCCGCCCCAACCTGACTCGCGTCAACCTGTAGCTGGAATGGTTGATCCAATTTGGCTGCAGCCAAGACACGCGCCGAACTCAACAACTTGGCGTTCTGGAATGCCTGATGACACTCGGCCGAGCAAACAGACTTAACGGTGCTCTTCAATAAATTGCTCAGCGGGGAAACGACCGTGGAAAAATTGCAACAAAAATGTCGGTAATAACCGATCACACCCAGAAAGCGCATCAACTCTTTCTTTGTGGACGGTGTGGGAAAGTTCTCTATGGCCACGACCTTCGCGTTTACTGGCCGCACGTTACCTTGGCCAACCACCTTACCTAAGTAAACAACAGTGGCCTGAGCGAACTCACATTTGGCAAGATTCACAGTAAGAGTTGCTGCCACCAACCTCTGGAACAATGCGCGAATGCATGCCAGATGTTCTCCCCAGGTGTCAGCGTAGCAAACCACATCGTCTAAATAAACCGCACACCCCTCCAACCCCGCAACTACCCTGTTCATGAGACGTTGGAAGGTTGAGGGGGCGTTACGAAGGCCAAAACTCATCCTGGTATACGAGTACAAACCAGAAGATGTAATAAATGCAGACACCTCCTGCGTTCTCGGTGTTAGCGGTACCTGGTAGTAACCCTTTAACAAATCAAATTTACTGACGTACCGCGCACTACCGACCTGGTCCACACAATCCTCCATACGAGGCAACGGAAAAGAATCGGGCTTGGTCAATGCATTGACCTTTCTATAGTCTGTACAAAACCTGTATGTATGATCTGATTTTTTAACTAACAAACACGGTGATGCCCAGCTGGAATATGACGGCTTGGCTAGGCCATTGTCCAGAAGATACTGTACACTGGCCTCCATACTTTTACGCCTGTCTAGAGGAACTCGATAAAACCTCTGCTTAACTGGGCGGGCACCCTTTGTGTCAATATAATGCTCAATGAGACTTGTGCAGGTCGGAGTGTCGGAAAATAAAGACAAAAACTCAGAAATCAAAAATGTTAACTCCTCGCGCTGTTCCCCACTTAAATGCGCCAACAAACTATCCAGTTCGGCCAGCTTCTGCGTATTATTGAGACGTCCCTGTAAAACTGCATCATCAGGAACCTGCACCCCATCCTCAGCTGCCACCTGAGCGATGTTCGGCGGCCCCTCTACAACGACTAGTCCCACAGGACTCTCAGCTGGACCACTCGCCACCCCCAAAGATGCGGAGTAGTACGGCTTCAACAGATTGATATGGCAAAGCTGCGTCGATCTCCTGCGTTCAGGAGTAGACAACAAATCATTTGTCTCAGAGACCTGACGCATGATTGTAAAAGGACCTGAGTACTTTGCTGTTAACGGCGAACCTGGGATGGGCAGCAGCGCTACCACTTGATCACCAGGACTAAACACCCTAGCCTCTGCCTTGCGATCATACCGCTGTTTCATTTTGCCCTGAGCCGCACTCAAATGTTCACAAGCCAACTTCCAGGATAAAAACAATTTACGGCGGAAACCATCCACATACTCTACTAAACTGGCAGGGGTTTTTGACTGGTCTAATTCAGTGTTCAAGATAGACAACGATGTTCGTACTTTGTGACCAAACACTAACTCATTGGGACAAAACCCCGTGCTTTCTTGAACAACCCCATGGGCAGCCAACAAGAGCCATGGTAAAGCCTCTTCCCAATCCTTTTTCATTTCCACGCAATATGCGCGTAACAGTGATTTCAAGGTTGCGTGAAAGCGTTCCAGTGCCCCCTGGCTTTGAGCATGATAGGCACTGCTCAGATGGTGCTTCACACGCAACAGTCTCAACGCCGCTGCAAACGTCTTGGAGGTGAAGTTAGAACCTCTATCGCTTTGAATTATCTTCGGGATCCCAAAAACAGAAATAAACTGTGACAAACATTTCATTATGGACTTTGTGGTTATTGCTCTTAAGGCATACGCAGCAGGATACCGCGTCGCCTGGCACATTAATGTAAACAGATATGTACATCCAGTCTTAGATGGAGTTAGAGGACCTACACAATCAATAATGATGTGCTCAAAAGGCGTGCCTACAGACGAAATGGGCTGTAGGGGAGCCGGCTTGATGGTAGTATTCGGCTTCCCTGCCACTTGACAAACATGACAAGTTCGCACAAACCTCATTACATCCCGCTTTATGAGTGCCCAATAAAAATGCCGTAGAATATGATTATAGGTCTTCTTAACACCAAAATGTCCAGACTCTACACCGTGTGCCGTGGTTAACTAAATCGCGATAGTTCTCAGGAACCACGACCTGCATTACCTGATCTGCCACATCAGGATCAGCACAAAATAACCACTTTCGAAGCAATAGCCCATTCTGCACATGAGGCGTCCGGGCCAGGCTAGCGGCCAGCCCAACTCGCCCAGCCATACCATCCATTCTCCTGGCAAATGTACGATCACTGGACAACAAAATGGATCACATACGACTGCTGAGATCAACGAACCGGACAGTAAGTAACTGCTGTGTGCTCGTCTTCACTGAGACTTGGTTAAATGACAACATTCCGGACTCTGCTGTACAACTGGAGCAGATAACCCTTACTAGGATCAGCTGCAGCCAAAGCAAAAAACTTCTCCAGACTCTGATCTTTTCTCTGAGCTTCGACCAGCTCATCATAAGACAAAGGCGCAGGTAATTCAGGAATAAACAAACCAGCAACAGACATCTTAGACACATCAGATGGTGACTCTACCTGCGCGCGAGCCATTGCACGCGTCACAGCACAGGCAGTAAACACATCTGGAAAGTCCTGCAGACACTTATCAGGCTCCGCTAATGGCAAAGGTGCAACTGTAACCACAGGCGGTGGAGACACTAAACACCCACCCAGATTGTTTCCCAAAATGATATGAATACCATCTACAGGTAGAGAGGGTCTCACAGCAATTGTAACCTCACCATTTACAAAACCTGAAAATAACTGAATTCGATGTAAAGGCACCGGGAAAGGCTGAAGGCCTATCCCGCAAATTAAAACACATTTCCCCGTGTCTGATACCGTAGACAATGGCAAGACTGAAGCACAAACAAAGCTCTCTGAGGCTCCTATGTCCCTCAAGATTTTCACTGGGACTCTGTGCGCATCTCCTACCAACGACACAAAACCGTCACTAATGAAAGGCGCATAGTCCGACACCTCAGACACTCCAGATGTTACACGCTTATCACTAGACACAGGTTCAAGATTTTCCTTCTCGCCAGCGTCAGGCTGAACGACACTTAAAACCTCCACATCAAACTCAGCAGACTTATCTGGATGCGCAACAGAAGAAACGCAACCAACAGCTTTTCCATTGTCAGTTTTAGCCTTATTTCGTGTACGCAACACTGGACACTCTCGCTTCCAATGTCCTACCTCCAAACAATAATTGCATCGCTCACCAGAAACACCAGCCTCCCGTGCTTTATTCTTCATCGGAGAATCAAATTTAACAAAAGGGCCAGCATTAACACGACCTGAGCGATATTCCTTACGGTCATTCTCATAACGTGAAGGATATTCACGCACTTTACCTTTGTGCGTCAACACAAAGCTGTCGGCGAGGACAGCGGCCTCCGGAACAGTCCTCCATGCTCATTCACATAGATAGTAATTCTCTCGGGCAAGATATTTTTAAACTGCTCCAAGATAAGCAAATCTCGCAGCGCATCAAATGTTTCCACACCCTCAGCGGTAAGCCAACGATTGAAAAAACTACTCAAATCTCTTGCCACTTCGGTATGGGTTTGCTTTTCCCCTTTTCGCCAGTTTCTGAAACGCTGCCGATAAGCTTCTGGAATGAGTTCATAACATTTCAAGACTGCCTGCTTTACCGTGTTATAGACTTTTCTGTCGGCAGGTGTTAAAGCCACAAAAACCTCCTGCGTGCGGCCAACTAATACAGTTTGCAAAAGTATAGTTTTGTCCTCGTCATCCCAATCACGATCAGTAGCTATGTTTTCGAATAAAGAGAAAAATATATCTGGCTTCCGTTCGTTAAATTTTGGCAGGAATTTTATCATACCCGCTAAGTCAGACTTACCGCTAGATTTATTTCGGTCAACTTTGCCCTCTGCAAGTAGCCTCAGTCTGGTTCTTTCTACCTCTCGTTCCTGCTCTTGGTCTCTAACAAACTTTTTTCTTGCGCTTCCAAACGTTTTTGCTCCATTTCCTGATCTAAACGCTTTGACAACATTTCTTGCTCCAACTTCTTTTGCTCCATTTCCTGATCTAAACGCTTTGACAACATTTCTTGCGCCAACTTCTTTTGCTCCAACTCTAATTTCCTTTTCTCTACTTCCATGTCCATCTGTATTTTCAACAATTCTCTCTGTTGTTCGAAGCTTCATTCGCTGGACTCAGACTCCGTTGCAGGCCCAGGCATATTGGCAATAACGTCAGTTTGAGTTTCTGAACTAGGATTGATTGGTGTTAAAACAGGCAAAATCTGCTTCTCTTTTAAGAACTCCCGAATAAAACCAACCAACTGTTGCTTCTTAGCAGATTTTAACACGGAGGGCAACTCGATCCTGTAATGCTCAGCTACCTTCCACAATTGTTCCTTAGTTAGCTAACAACAAACGTTCAGACGGAGCTGCTACAAAAGCTACTGCTTTTACTTAAGATGGCGGCGCGTACACACACAGCGACCTCTCTCTGTCCCAACCGTACGGTGTTTTGTTCGTTTAAAAATGTTTGTCCGAAAGTTTTACGTGTCCGTCTCGTCTTACTCACGCGTACTACAAGTACAGCAGGCAGTTTTTAATTGACATCTGCAAAAGCAAGTTTTGCAGCGTTCTGGACTTTGCAACAGAGGCGCTAAAGGAACTCGGACTACTCCGGCCTGCAACAACACCGGACTTCGCCTGCTACTCCTCCCGGAAGAAAGCGCCGGGGCGGTGTGCGAGGAAGCAGAAGAGGGGCAAGCGGGCGTCCGGGCCAGGCTAGCTGCCAGCCCAACTTCGCCCAGCCATACCATCCATTCTCCTGGCAAATGTCACGATCACTGGACAACAAAATGGATCACATACGACTGCTGAGATCAACGAACCGGACAGTAAGTAACTGCTGTGTGCTCGTCTTCACTGAGACTTGGTTAAATGACAACATTCCGGACTCTGCTGTACAACTGGAGCAGCTAGCATGCTATCGAGCAGACAGGGCCATTGTAAAGGGAGGTAAATCACGAGGAGGAGGAATCTGTGTTTACATCCGTGACGAATGGTGCGGGACACTGTAGTAGTATGCAAACACTGCTCACCACTGGCAGAGTTTATGATCATAAAGTGCCGTCCCTTTTACCTGCCAAGGGAAATTACTGCGATTCTGCTAGTCGCAGTATACATCCCGCCTACCAACAACAACAGCGATAAGAACGCGGCTCTTAGTGAACTGTACCAGGCTGTCAGTGAACAACAGGCAGCACACCCAGGCGGTTTCACCATCTTCACTGGAGATTTTAACCATGCTGATCTCAAAACTGTACTTCCAAAGCTACACCAGCATGTTGATTTTCCAACAAGAGGAGATAACATCCTGGACCTGGTCTACACTACACACAAAGGAGCATACAAAGCCACCCCCTCCCCACATTGGACTTTCAGACCATATCACTGTTATGCTAATGCCCGCATACAGACAAAGGGTAAAAGCGAACATACCGGTTAAGTAAGCAGGTAAAAGTGTGGCCTGAGGGAGCCTCGATGCTCTTCAAGACTGCTTTGACACAACAGACTGGGAAATGTTTAAGCAGGCAGCCACTTACAACAACCGGACAGACATAGAGGAGTATACAGACACTGTAACCTCTTACATCACCAAAGTGCATCGATGATGTGACCCACACAAAAGACATCATCACTGGGCTAACTGGAAGCCATGGCTGACAGGGGATGTCCTCAGGCTGCTGAGGGCCAGAGACAAAGCCTACAGAGCTGGGGATGAAGCTGGCATGAAAACAGCGAGAGCCAACCTGTCCCGTGGCATCAAGGAAGCAAAAAGGAATACACTCACAAGATAACCACTCACTTCAAAAGACAGCAGGAACGCACAAAGCCTATGGCAGGGCATTCAGGCCCTCACGGACTACAAGCCCAGCGCCACAGAGCTGTGAGAGCAACATCCCTCTGCTCAACAACCTGAACCTTCTTTGCTTTCGCTTTGAAGCACAAAACAGCACCTGCCCACAGAAGACCCATCCCCCTCTACATGAGCAGCCCCTGTGCCTCTCTGCCGACAGCGTGAAGAGGACATTTGCTGCTATCAACACCCGTAAGGCAACAGGTCCAGACAACATCCCAGGTCGTGCGCTGAAGGACTGCGGGGGGGAGCTTAAGGATGTCTTCACAGACATCTTTAACACTTCCTGAAGCAAGCCATCGTCCCATCATGTTTCAAAGCTGCCACCATCATACCTGTGCCGAAGAAAACTGCTCCATCCTGCTTCAATGACTACCGCCCTGTGGCACTGACACCCATCATCATGAAGTGCTTTGAGCGGCTTGTCATGTCACATATCAAAGCCATTCTCCCCCCAACCCTGGACCCCTTCCAGTTTGCATACCGAGCCAAGCGGTCTACAGAGGATGCAATCTGCTCTGCCCTCCACCCAGCCCTCACCCACCTGGAAAAAAGAGACTCATATGTGAGATTGCTGTTTATAGACTTCAGTTCTGCATTCAACACCATAATACCACAACAACTCATCTGCAAACTTGACTTGACAAACTGGGACTCAGTACCTACCTCTGCAACTGGCTACTGGACTTCCTCTGTCAGAGGCCCCAAGTAGTGCGTGTTGGCAACAATACCTCAAGCAGCATCACACTGAGCACAGGGGCCCCAAGGCCTGCGTGCTCAGTCGCTGCTCTTCACACTGCTGGCGATGACTGCACTGCAACCTACAGCAACAATCACATAGTGAAATTTGCTGACGACACAACTCTGGTGGGTCTCATCACCAAGGGGCGGCGAGACTCAATACAGGTTGGAGGTCGACCATCTGACCCGTGGTGCAGGGACAACAACCTCCTGCTGAGCGTCAGCAAGACCAAAGAGATTGTTGTTGACTTCCGGAGAGGTCACACCCAACACCTGCCACTGACGGTGCTGTGGTGGAGAGAGTGAGCAGCACCAAATTCCTGGGGGTGCACATCAGTGAAGACCTCTCCTGGACCACCAACACTGCATCACTGGCGAAGAGAGCTCAGCGCCGCCTGTACTTCCTGCTTGTTGTCGTCAGCAAATTTCACTATGTGATTGTTGCTGTAGGTTGCAGTGCAGTCATCGTCAGCAGGGTGAAGAGCAGCGGACTGAGCACGCAGCTTGGGGGGGCCCCCTGTGCTCAGTGTGATGCTGCTTGAGGTATTGTTGCCAACACGTACTACTTGGGGCCTCTGACAGAGGAAGTCCAGTAGCCAGTTGCAGAGGTAGGTACTGAGTCCCAGTTTGTCAAGTCAAGTTTGCAGATGAGTTGTTGTGGTATTATGGTGTTGAATGCAGAACTGAAGTCTATAAACAGCAATCTCACATATGAGTCTCTTTTTTTCCAGGTGGGTGAGGGCTGGGTGGAGGGCAGAGCAGATTGCATCCTCTGTAGACCGCTTGGCTCGGGTATGCAAACTGGAAGGGGTCCAGGGTGGGGGAGAATGGCTTTGATATGTGACATGACAAGCCGCTCAAAGCACTTCATGATGATGGGTGTCAGTGCCACAGGGCGGTAGTCATTGAAGCAGGATGGAGCAGTTTTCTTCGCACAGGTATGATGGTGGCAGCTTTGAAACATGATGGGGCGATGGCTTGCTTCAGGGAAGTGTTAAAGATGTCTGTGAAGACATCCTAAAGCTCCCGCGCAGTCCTTCAGCGCCGCGACCTGGGATGTTGTCTGGACCTGTTGCCCATACGGTGTTGATAGCAGCAAGTGTCCTCTTCACGCTGTCGGCAGAGAGGCACAGGGGCTGCTCATGTAGAGGGGATGGGTCTTCTGTGGGCAGGTGCTGTTTTGTGCTTCAAAGCGAGCAAAAAGAAGCGGTTCAGGTTGTTGAGCAGAGGGATGTTGCTCTCACAGCTCTGTGGCGGGCTTGTAGTCCATGAGGGCCTGAATGCCCTGCCATAGGCTTTGTGCGTTCCTGCTGTCTCTGTTGCAAAGTCCAGAACGCTGCAAAACTTGCTTTTGCAGATGTCAATTAAAAACTGCCTGCTGTACTTGTAGTACGGCGTAGTAAGACGAGACGAACACGTAAAACTTTCGGACAAACACTTTTTAAACGAACAAAACTCCGTACGGTTGGGACAGAGAGAGGTCGCTGCGTGTGTACGTGCCGCCATCTTGGATAGGGAAGGGAACGTTCCCTAAAGGTTGCAAAGGTTAGGGAACGTTAGCAAACTTTCCATGGGAACCAAAACGTAGTCAAAAACTAACCTTCGGGGAACGTTTGGGAACCAAAAACCAACGTTCCCGAAACCAAAAACTATGGTTCCCAGAACGTTGGGATTGTTAGCTGGGCCTCCATGTCTCAGGAGAGACTATAGTGGGCTCGCCCTTCTATGAAGATGTTAGGTTACCTGCAAGCTGGTATGATTTCATGGCTGAGTTTGCGGCAAAGTAAGCAAGAAAATGTTTTTTATTCTGAGTCAGGATATGGCGAGTCAATGTCATTTATTTGTCCAATGTTAGCCTATACAGACCAATTTCCATAGTGCACATCTTATCAATAGCCTAGTTTGAATGTCGAGTGTGTTTCTGCTCATTGACAAATAGCGTTCAGCACAATAATTCAAGCCCAATTAATTCCCCCTGTTAAAGTGCTTTGTTACACTAGTTTGGTTTCGTGATAAATGGCCTATAGTCAAATAGCCTATGTGACTTAGCTAATGTTATAGGCTATACAATCTCCCCTCTTAAAGACAAGCTGGTGTAGCCTACTATTAAAATGCACCGACAGGTAAAGTAGGCTATCGCATGACTTCATGCACGTGACGTAAGTGAAAAGGGCCTCGCACCCGTCGAGTTCGCTCGGCCCTGCAGCTCTTCCTAAAACAGCGGGAAATAAAGTTCAAATAAGTGATAAACACGGAAAAGTTGTCAGGTAGCCTGTATTTCGGTTCGGGTCATTATTTGTGAAATTGTGCAAACAACAGCCTTTTCAAGGCATTTCAAGGAATGAGTGGTAGCATGCAAGCTCCTTAACTGACACAGTACAAAAGGTGATAAATTATTGGGGAGGGTCATGCGTTTTTTCTCAATCACTTTGGAGGGTCATAGAAAAATATCTTGCTGGCGAGGGAGGGTCACGTCTTTTTTGACTAATGCTCCCAAAACTCCTCCGGTGGCCCCTTAAATAAATAACGAACAGTCCCTAATGGCTTGACGAAACCTGTTTTTTCTGCCATGTTCCAATGCTTTTTAATGTGGTGTGTGTGTGTGTGTGTGAGTCAGTGACGGACTGGGATTAATAAATGACCCTGGCATTTTCACCAACCAGCGGCCCACACAACTTCACATGCACGGAAATAACACACACGTTTGTAGCCCCATTGGTGATGAACTCTAATATACATATATACATATACTTTAATAAGTATAAGTATATATACTTTTTTGATCCCGTGAGGGAAATTTGGTCTCTGCATTTAACCCAATCAGTGAATTAGTGAAACACAAACAGCACACAGTGAGGTGAAGCACACACTAATCCCGGCGCAGTGAGCTGCCTGCTACAATGGCGGCGCTCGGGGAGCAGTGAGGGGTTAGGTGCCTTGCTCAAGGGCACTTCAGCCGCAGCCCACTGGTCGGGGCTCGAACCGGCAACCCTCCGGTTACAAGTCCAGAGTGCTAACCAGTGGGCCACGGCTGCCTTCATATACATAAAGACTGAACCAAGAACATGGATATATCAATGCACAACTCCAAAAAAATGAATGCAATATAAAATATGAAAGTGAAAAAAGAATTGCCTAGAATAGATCATCCGAGCAACCGTTCCACAAACGTGTCTTAATTAACATCATGCAGTTAACAAGGTGCGAAGGAGCTTGCTCTTCTTCGCAACACTGACTATCACGTCATCAGCATCCAAGTTCATTACGACCTCTTTCTCTGTCACCATCAGCATAAAGGCCTCCAAATTATCCTGTGACAATCGTGTCCTTAGGCGATTCTTGATGAATTTAAGAGTGGAAAAACTCTGTTCACATGCCACTTGAGTACATGACAGTGTTAGTAGGAGTTTATATGCTAACCATATATTGTTGTAGGCGCAGGGAAAGAGGATTAACTGCTGGAGAAGGAAATAGCAACAGAGAGCACAATTCTTGCTCACCAGGTTTATTACAGTGCATGCCCTGCTCTGTTATCCGAAGTCTTCTTCTTCTTCTTCTTCTTCTTCTTATTACAGTGCATGGAAATGCCCTGTTCTGTTATCCCAAGTCTTCTTCTTCTTACAGTGCATGGAAATGCCCTGTTCTGTTATCCCAAGTCTTCTTCTTCTTACAGTGCATGGAAATGCCCTGTTCTGTTATCCCAAGTCTTCTTCTTCTTCTTCTTCTTCTTCCCACCAAATTTCTATGTCTAATTCAGCTTCAACTGTTTAACGTAGAAACTTCGTTCAAACTTTGTAACGTAGGTCTTGAAAAGGAATGTATTTTAATAAAAAACAAGCTTATTTTCCCCCATAGACTTTGCATTGGCACTATGACATCACAATGGGCTAATTAACTTGATTTGCACCTGTATCAACTTCCAGCTGCTCACTACTAGGACCCATCAAAGGGCCAGTTAAACTGATTGCACCTGTATCAACTGCTTTCTGCTCAACTAGGCCAACTCTCTCTGTGTATCTCCATTCTACAAGGATATAAGGCACATTCCATTCAACTTTCTATCCATTCATCCTCTTCAAAACATTCACTCATCCACCCATTAAACTATCCCATCAACATCCATTAAACAATCTGCCTATCAACATCCATTCAACTTTCTGTCCATCAACATCCATTACACTATCTACATTTTACTTTTAAACTATATACTCTGTCTCAGGCTTTAAGCATACAATCTGGCTCTCTTAAGACTACAGATCCTGTTCAAATATTTTCTCAGCCCACAAGCGTTTCAAAATAAATGTCCTCACTACAATAATTCACTTTTAAATAATGTAACTATATAAACTACTCAACTATTTAACTGTTCAGCCATTTCAGCTGTCAGTTGTTATCAACTATGACTCCTGCCAACTGTTTCCTCTGCCCACAACTGTTTCCAAATAAAAGTTTGTTTTGTATTGTATATTAATATACAGTATGTTTTGCATTTTCATGCACTGGTAGGCGTGTAGCAAGCGTGGGGGATGTGTGTGTTATAACGTTCACACTTTTGCTGGAACACGATTCTATCCCCCACACTTTTTGACGGATTAAAATGAAAGTAAAATATGGAAATAAACGCTCCCGTAAAGAGTTGGAACCGTATCTACCATAACGCACACACAGAGAGACACAAATAGGTCTGTTGATTTGATTGAACGGTCATCAGCCAATCACATCAAGTTAGCCAGTGAAGAACCAGAGTCGCTCTGATCAAATTCAAAGTGTGCGTCTTTCAAGGCTGTGCTGCTGCTTGGGTCTGTATTATAACGTCTGCAGTGAGCAGATTTCAGGTTGAATTGAAATGATAATTGTTACCGCATTATGCTAATTTAGTAAACCAAAATTCACTGTCTGACTGACAGTTTTTGTCACAATGTAGAAATGCAGGGAGTCAAAGTGAAAGCGGGGGTGCGCGCACCAAGGCACTTGTTGTTTCTGCAAAAAGACCTTTGGCTACTGTTCTCAGAGCATTATGCTTTTTCTGTCTATGATCTGCAGCTTTTCTCAAACTATGGGCCTCCTCAACAATTAACACAGCCGCGAAATTAAGTTATGCCCGGTGTTTCACATGCGGTATGGAACTGCAGAAGGGAAAAAAAAACTAGGCTAAAAGTTTCCCCAATCAGAAATACTTATTCATTTGGTGTCATCAACTATATAGAAATAGCCCAGTCAGCACACATACGTCTCCAAGACGTTTGGAAAAGATCTGAACAGCTTAATTACATCGCGTTCCATTTAGAACGTCTTATTTGATCTGATTACAAACGTCGACGGCATTTCACTGTCAGTGTGTGTCGTAGTGCTACATCTATCGTAATATCTTAAATACGATCGCGTTCCATTTAGAACATCTTATTTTGATCTTAACGGCGGCGTCAAGACACATTTGAGTTCTACATCTGAGAACTAAGATTTCCAGCATGTAGAACTCAAATAGAACGCTTATGAGCGCTCATGCAATGTGTGCGTCCCTGCAGCAAGTGAAACTGGAGGTAACGTGGGCTAGAAGCAACAATAGTTTAAACAACAACGTGGCTTCCTGTAACTATCAATGGAAAAAGCATAGAAACGGCTAATTATAATCTTTAAATTGCTTACAGTTCTGTCACTATTCTGTGTCATTTACATTTATTTAATTAGTTCAATTTAATTAGTTAAAAAGAAGGTATTAGTGATACCTCGAAATTAGGCTGCTGTCTGTTAGGCAGTTTATTGTAGCCTGCTAACCCATATGCACAAAACATAATTTCTGAAATGATTTCTTGATTTATAACATGAGATATGTCTCCAGGTAGGGTATAGTGTCAAATAGTGAAGTGATAGCAGGTAGATCATGTAGGCCTACATGTCACATGAGCCACACATATAAGGGGCACTGCTTCTTCTGTCCCTCCCAAACAGGGATGGATTACTGCACGGGCCTACCGGGCCCAGGCCCAGGGGCCCAAGGGGTCAGGGGGCCCTGAAGCCCAAACCTTTGCATGGAATCATTGCCTCAATATCAACAAATCAGGATGTAGGCTATGAATCTGATTGAATTTAGTATTGGCAAAATGCACCAGAATACAGGATATCACATCAAACAAATTAAACATGTTCTGGGGGAAGACCCCCAAACCCCCCCTCCCACATATACAACAATAAGTGGGGGGCCCTTAATACATCTGGGCCCAGGGGCCCGAAATTTCATAATCCGCCCATGCTCCCAAACTGCATTAAAATGGTGTGTTTAGCAATCGGAATTTCATTTTTTTTTCGGGGGAGAATCTCCCGGACACCAATATAGTCCGCACCCCTCTCAGAAAATACTTACAATGTCCCTGTAGGGAGTTATTTATAATTTGGCCAGATTGTTTCATTTTCCTATCCCACAACCCCCACACTTTTAAAAAGCTTGATACGCCTCTGTGCACTGGTAATTTCCTCGAAATTACATTTTCTAGTTTCAGTATCTTCCTCTATCTCCGCGACATCATCAAAGTCTGACGCTCTGACTGTGTAGGCCTACTCGTTTAGAGAAGACTTTTTCAGGCTGTCCCAGTGTGTAGCGAGGTGTGTCAATTCCGACTGTAGATTTTCGATCGTAGCAGCTTCACTAAATTTAAGCAGACATTCACTTATATTTCAAAGTGCATTTGGGGGCAGTTAATTAGCTTTTATAAGGGGAAAATTCCGAGGATCAAGGCATGCTAGATTGGCATACAATTCCTCGTGCTGAAGGAAGTAGACGCATTCGGTTTTGAAATTCCCAGAAGTCATTGCTTCATATAACTTTTGTAAACCAATAATAAAATAAAAGATACAGGCATATTTATTGTATTTCAATTTCAAACAATGAACTTTTTAAACATTTGATTAAAAAAGGCTACAAAAGAATGTAGACTTATGTAAATATTCATCAGCAAATCACAGATGAGATGCGCGTTTAGGAGAGTTTCAATTGCACGGGAGGGAGGGGGAGGAAGTAGCAAGCTAGCTCTCTGTTTTGTTTGAATGTCAACAGAAGTGACGTTACCCAGCATCGCTTGGAGCACCTTTAACCTCCAATAGAAACATGTATTTGAGAGACAGACGTGTCTGATGTCAGGTGTGTAACTGGAGTATTGCGTCACCTGGCAGGTGGCGTCGCAGGTGAGGCGCTTGGCGTCTCCAGGCTGCGGCTCGGGGGCGGTGAAGTGGCAGCTGTTCAGCCCAGCAGCGCCCCCTCCTGTTCAGGCCCCTGCACAGGTCCACGCCCTCTTCAGCAACTGCCACACCTTGGTCTACGGCTTCGTACCCCACTGAACACATCACCCCTGTGTTGGCTGAACTGCACTGGCTCCCTATTTCCTATAGAATTGATTTTAAGGTTATGTTAATTACTTACAAAGCTCTGAATGGCATAGCACCTTCATATATCTCTGAGCTTTTAATATCTTATCAACCACAAAGGAAACTTAGATCATCCAATTCTAATCTTTTAATCGTACCCAAAGTGCTCCACAAACAAAGTGGAGAAGCTGCGTTTATCCATTATGCCCCCAAACTATGGAACACCCTGCCTCTGTACATCAAGCAGGCGAGTTCAGTAAATATTTTTTAAAATGATCTGAAAACCTGTACAGGAAAGCTTTTAGTTAACTCATCTTATCCTGTAGACTACTTTTTCAGATTATTCTACATCTGTTACTATTGGAGGGCGCAGCCAGCCAGAAGCAGATGGGCTCCCCCTATTAAGTCAGGTTCTGCTCAAGGTTTCTTCCTGGAATATGGGAGTTTTTCCTTGCCACAGTTGCCATATGGCGTGCTTGTGGGGGCTAAGAGGGTTAAGGCTGCCAGTCGTATGACGTCATTTTCCATATTTTTGATATGTTGCTGAGTGGATCATAAACAGCCCCAGCAATGAAGAAAAGTGATTGATAATGACTGACTAACTATTATTGTGTTACATGCTTCAAATGTAAAGCACTTTGAGCTGCATTCTGTGTATAAAAGGTGCTATACAAATAAAGCTTATTATTACTGCACACAGGTAGAGTAACGGTTCAAGAGAATGGGGTCGTGTCAGTGTTTATTTATGTTTGTCCATTTGTGTTTATTTTTCAGATTCTACTCAAGTGACCTCTCAAATGAAAGCTGACGACATCTCTTGGAACAAAAATAGGCTATGTTGAATTAAAGAATAGACCAGTAAGGATTTGATTTGTTAGACATGAAGATGTTCCGAAATCAAAGCAAAACAGAAAAAAAGGATTTTTAGGTGTGCATTTCAGTTTGGCAGTTCCTCAGGTGACAAGCAGTAAGTGTTTAATAAGTTAATCACCATTGTGTCCAGTATAATTGGTTACAAGGATCAAATTTGTCTAGATTACAGAATGTCTAGATCAGCCTAAAACTCAGATTATCTATGACATTCAATTAAAATCAATTCAGTCTAATTTACAAGTAGCCTACTTTACCTGAAGTCAAACTGTATCAGTGTGTTTAGAGTTAGCATGCAGGGGTTAATACTGTAAACTGTATCAGTGTGTTTAGAGTTAGCATCCAGGGGTTAATACTGTAAACTGTTGTACAAATGATCTGCTGCCCATATTCCGTATGATTTTTTCAGTTCATTGAGTAGTCAGTATACAAAACAGTCCTTCTAGAAATTTAAATCTGCATTGTTTTTTTTCCAGAACTTGAACGAAATTGATAGTTGTCCCCGTCCTCCTCCTCCTCCTCCTGTCTTAGATGGTCTCACCTGTCTCTCTTCCTCTCGACACTCTCTTAATAGAGCTGTAAGCATGAGCTCCGGTCCTGCTCCTCCCCCTCTCCTACCCCCTCCTGGGGCCTTCACCACTGCTGTTCAAGGCTCAGCTGGCTTCACTGTGTCTGGGACTCCAACCTTTGCCCCAACCCCTATGTCTTCTCCCACACCCCTAAAAAAAAAGGGGAAAAGGGGAAATGAAAGCTGTCCCTATTGCCTCAGGATAACACTCTAGCGTACAGAGACCCAGTGCACAGGCCCCAGACCGTACCCCTGTCTCTGTTCCTTCTCCTACTCGTCAAGGCTCAGTTCAAGTTTGGCCGTGCCCCTTTTTCTTCTCCTGCGCCTATGTCTTCTCCCATCCCTGAAAGAAAAAGGGAAATGAAAGCTGTCCCTCTTGCCTGTGGAGAGCACTCTGTCATACAGAGACTAAGTGCACAGGCCCCAGACACAGTGCACCTTCCCCGTCTCTGCTCCTACTCCAAGCCTAGCCCCTTCAGGTGTTGCCTCCCGTCGCTTGGCATCTGAGGCACGCTCAGTTGATGTCACGAGATCCACTCTGCCTCCTCCCGTTGATCGTGCCAGTAAAAGAGTTAGCAAGGGCTATGAGGCTCCTCGTCCCCAAACCTCTAGGCACCTCTCTGCTCCTGCCTTGAACTCCTTCTCACTGCCGCTTGGTGGCCGTGCTGTTTCCTCCACCCAGTCAGTTTCAGACCGCCCCCCTGCTGCCTCGGATGTCATGTCGGCTCCTTTACCTCCTCTACCCCTACGTAAATGCTGTCCGCTCCTTGCTCCTGTTTTCTATGGGGCTGCTTATTCTGCCCCACCTGTCACTGCAGGCGATGGTGATGATTCTGACTATATTGACATTCTCAGGGCTCCTCTCCTGTCTATAAGGCTCAAGCATTGCCCTCAGACCACCCCCCTTGCTCCCTCTCCTCTGCTCCCTCCTCCTGTTGTCCATTGGGGTGCTCAGCCTGTCCTGGCTCAGAGACACAGAAGTGCTGCTCTGGGGAGCCCCCTCAGAAGAACCAGAGGTCGGGCCTATCCCTCTAACATGGTCTTGGAGAAAGGCTCTGGGATGTCTGTCCCTCTGCTCCCACCAGTAGAAGCCCAAGAACATGGTTCCCCTTTTACCACTGGTCCCGGTATCCCGAGTCCAGAAACGCTGATTGCTGAGAAGGTATGCTGTCATCGATTTTTCTTTCATTTCCATAGGTCTTTGCCTGTGCACAATAAAACATATTTGACATGCAAGTTTTAAAGTAACGAGATGGAGATGTTGAATAGAAGCTACTTCACAAGGACAGGATTGTTTGGAATGTTTTTATGAGGCCGTGGTGTCGTGGTTTGATTGCAAAAGCACATGTAATGAACTATGTGAGAACTCTTGGGAGTCTACTGTGGAAGTAATGTTGAGTTCACCATTACAGGAAGAGCCAATGCTTACAGGATGTGAGATCACATATTGAGATCAAACCCAGTGCATCATGGGAACAGTTGGCATGTCTTCAGAGCCCAGTAAGATTCCTGCTCTTCAGACTTCTTCTGCTAGTCATAGAACAGACAGTATATCTATGACCCAATATGAATTGGCCACTGCTTTATATTTCTATCATCTTCAATTTCATTTCAGTATGTTAAGTTTTGTATGCTTATTTTGTAAACAGGGGGTTACTGGGAATGCACAGAGGAAGTGGGATTGCTCCTGGGTGTGGATCTGAACTTCTTTGCCAACGTTTTCCTGAAAGAAAAAGGCATCTCATCTGTGAGAAATGATTTCTGTCATATACACTCATCTACACTACACAGAAAAGTTCCAATCATATTTAGTTTAGGCTAACATTTTGACTGATACTATAATAGCAACCTACCAATATGTTTTTTTTTCTTCTTTAAATTATTTTAATTGTGTGTGTGTGTGTGTGTGTGTGTGTGTGTGTGTGTGTGTGTGTGTGTTGTCTATCAGGCCCCAAGGCCCAGGATGATATCCTGAGGCTGGTGTCCACCCTGCTGGTCCTGCAGCTGGTGCGTGTCAGGAAGCTGGTCCAGGGAGAGCTGCTGCAGTCTCTGTTCCGCCTCAGAGACCCTCCTCAACACAGGTGTGTGTGTCTATGGGTGTGTGTGTGTGTGTAAGAAAGAAAGATAGAAAGAAAGAAAGAAAGCTATTATGGCAGAATAAATGAGTGAGAGGAGAATTAAAACAAAAGTGAGTGAAATAAAAACTCTTACTGTGTGTGTTTCTGTGTTTGTTATTTTAATTAATTACTGTGTGTGTTTCTGTGCTTGTTATTTTTGTGTGTTGACCGCAGCTCTTACTGTGTGTGTTTCTGTGCTTGTTATTTTTGTGTGTTGACCGCAGCTCTTACTGTGTGCGTTTCTGTGCTTGTTATTTTTGTGTGTTGACCGCAGCTCTTCTGAGTGGGAGGCCCTGAAGCAGGCGGTGGACTGGGTACGCTGGGCAGACAGGCAGTACCCGTGCGTGTGCAGCCGGCTGCAGTTCGGCCGCGACTGGGAGTCGTCCACACAACAGCTACTGGGATTCGACCGCCCGCACCCCCTCTCTCCCTTCAACCCTCTGCTGGAAAGGAGCAGAACCATACTAGCCTGCTAGAAACAAACACACACACCACACTTCCATACTGGCCTGCTAGAAACACACACACACACACACACACACACACACACACACACACACACACACACTAGGGAAATGCCAATATCCAATATTCCCATAAACAGTTAAATATAATTAACAGACAATTAAATAGACCAACTCCTCAAAGATATCTACACAATATATACACACTTATTATCAAATATATACATAATTAGCATCATCAAAAATCTAACATGAGCAAAGAGTTTTCGGACCTCAACATGACCTAAACTAAAGCTACTTTGTCTAGGGTATGTTGATAGCTGACCTCGGACCTCAACATAACCTAAAAGAAAAGCTAGAACTAACCTACACACTGGCCCTACGTGATGTAAAGACGTGAAAGTAGAACCTACCGTGTGTGGGTGCAATGTGTGTTGTGTCAGCTTTGGCAGAGCTCTAGTGAGAGGTCACTTACCTGTGGCTCTCGCTGACCCGGTGTATCTCTCTCCCAACGCAATTACGAACAGCCCAAATGTTGGTTCCTAATAGGTTCAGTTTTGGTGTGTGGTGGTTTAAAATCCAAAGGAAAAAAATGAGACGGGTCCAAGTTTGTCAGGCAAACGCCCATGAGGGACCACAGGCCCCTAGTCCTTTCCGAAGGCCTGGAAACTAATTGTGAGCCCCAGGACTTAGGACAGGTGTCCAATTTAACCTAATTAGCCACAGGTAGTGACATCACTGAAGCCCCGCCTGTAAGTCAAAAAACACCACCAACAATTTTCTTATTTTAGTTTTTTTAATTTAATATTTTTTATAAATTTTTTACTCTTTTTATAAATCTTTCGTGTGTTTTTTTTCCTTTTCTAAATTTCCTTTACTATATACATTCAATTTACAAAATGTTCCCTGTAACAGGAACATAATAAAATCATTCCTCTGACATCCACAAGTTCCAAAAGTGGGAAACGCTGAGAAAACTAACAAATCCATAATCTCAGACAGTCCCGAGTCAATCACAGAAATAAACCAAAGAGAACAAAGCTCTCTGCTGACACTTCAGCGCATGTCCAGGTGAGAAGGATCCACCACCCAACTCCACCTAAAACACCGGCGATGGCCTGCATAGGACTTTGCAACCTGGAGACAACTCCAGTTACTGATCCCACCAGCCAATGGTCTACATGGCTGTGATAACCCAGTTTTGACACCAAATTCTTACCCAGTCGGCCCTAAACTAAGAGACTCCAACATCTTGTCTACTAGGCCCAAACAGGTGAATGACTGCCATAAAGCAGACGTATTCAATGTGACATTAGACAAGGAGTAGGCAGAGACGACCACCAAATCAGCAGTGGGGTAAAACAGCTCTGGAGAGTCTTCACCACCAATTTCATTTGACTGCTGGTCAAACTCCCGATGACAATCCAGTATGAATAGCGCAGTCTGAGCTCCTTTTTCAGAGTCAAAAGCACAAACACAATCCTCAAAATAAGTGCAAAACAAATGCTCCCCCACTCCAGCCCCTGATCGAACATCCCCCGGCCTTCACCCTGTAGAAGTGACAGGAGGTAAAGAAAGGCATGTGATCTACAGGCGGTGGAACACTGGGCATTTCTGTGTGGGCACTAACCTTCACTTCACTGCCATGGCCAGTTCCCTGACCATTGCCACCAGCAGTACAAGTGGAATTCAGCTTAAGTGCAGGCTCCTGGTCAGCCACAAGGAGCTCTCCACTTCCTTGTTCGGATTCAAAAAGCCAAACACTGCCCGAAAGATCAACGCGAGTCGACTCATTTTCAAATGGCAACTCAGAGCCACCCACAGGTTTATCTTTAGGACCCAACTCACTCAATTGGCTGCACCAATGCTCAGCATCCCCTGATCCAAAGATCCATATACTATCAGAGAGATCCACAGTGTATTCATCATCCACACATCTCATCTCATCAACGCTAATTAAGGTGCTACCTTCCGGCAATGCACCATCCATTGAGGATACCAACAAGGGATCAGAGCCATTGGCACACTCCATGCACACAATATCCAGCCTCTCAGTCTCAGGGTCATCCCCAAACTGTTCTGCCAGGCCTCTGTGCTCTTGTTGTACCTGAGGCAGTTCCTTTTTTATTGGGCAATCTCCCTCCCAAGTTGTTGCATGTACTTCTCATGTTCAATCTCTTGAACCGCTTTAGATTGCTCTGCTATTAACATTATATCTGGCACCCCAAAATACAGCAGTACAGCATTGATGATCTTTGTTTTTTTAATGGTCTCTGACGCCTCTATGTTGTAATGATGGGCCACTTTAATTAACTGATCTTTGGGAAGGCTAAAAAGTTTCAACCGTGTGATGCCTTGAGCAACAAACCCTTCAACATTGAAGTTAGCCATACTCACTCAGTCTCTAGAGCAACTTAACAATCAGACGCAACAAACAAAACGCTGTAAGCGTAAAGTACCCAAATTTAACAAGGCTGCCCTCATCAGCCAAACTGAATCGAACTGCAATTACCGTGCCCAGCTAGCACAGACATACAGCCATTTAATAGAATCAGAGCAGGGCTGTGTGAGATCTGACTGTCAATCACCGTCTTGGTGCAGTCTGATGAGAGGGTGCTCGGTGGTAGTGGGGGAGGGGCATGAGAGTTGTAACATTCAACATTTTGGCTAAGTCCCCTCAATCTGTCAGACTTGCCTACTGCAGCTTTAAGCTGTGACCCCTGATCTACATGTAAGGTGTCAAGTCAGGGGTTCCTTTTATTCGTAATTAATAACAATTTAAGTATCTTGATTTTATTTTTTAAAATTCAGGGTTTCCTTGGTTAAGGGGGGAAATGAAGGGGAAGTAAACAAGTAAGGGGTGAATTCAGTTCCTTTGTCCTTAATTCGATCTGCACATTTCTACTTAAAAAATACTTTGTTATAGGGTTATATAGGTTAAACCTAAGGGTTTTAAGGTCAAAAGTAAGGGATGAAATTAAGGGGTTGTGTTTTGCAGTGTATGGTAAGTCACTTTGGATGAAACCATCTGTTAGGTAACCATGTTTTTGTGCAGACAGTGTTATCCAAAGCCATACAGAGTAAAGACCTTGTTACAGGTAGTTCTACTACTTCAGTCTGAATAAAAGCGTAACAAAGGCCATTGGTCTGCAGTGTTGTTGTTGTTGTTGTCGTTACTAGGCAGTGAGCATCATTTTGCTTTGTCTGTCCTCTGTCTCCTCATGAACTCCTCTTTGTTGATAATTTGAGTTTCCTCTTGAGCTACTGTCTTCAGCTCTTCTGTCAAATTAGCTTCAGTTTGTCTGAGACTGGTCGTTCTAGTGTGGTCTTCTCTGGTAGTGTGGCTGACCTTTGACCTTTGACCTGACGGCATCACTATTATACTGGTCACCCGCCGCTGACGCCAGTTGTAGTTGCTGATCAGCATGAACAGAAGCGTTGTTAATATGAATACCTTTATGTGTTTTTCTTTGTGTTTTAACATGACAGGTTGCAAAGATACAGACCTGTAATTAGATGGCTGCTGTAGTTTTGTCAGAGAGTTTGTTTCCCCCTCAAAATAATTTCAGTAAGCAATATCTGGGGTAATGAATCTTGACTTGTTTGTAGCCCCACTAGGTTACAAGAGAAGCAACAGGAGTTTTGACATTATTGGTACTGTATAGGCCCTAGGGTATGCCTACAGGCTGTGTCTGCACAAAGAATCACTCTCGCTTGGCACTGGTCTCTCTTTGACACAAAGACATTTTTTCTCATGTTTTATTCCATTTATCTTGTAAATGTAAACATATGCGTGCAGGAATCTTTTACATGTGTCAGTGTGTGTGTTCACAGTTGTGTAGATAGGTTACTTTACTGATGTTTACTGGTCACTTTAGATGCATTTCCTTATGTCACCGCTAGAGAGGATTATTGTTTTGTTATGATTGTAGATGGGGAGTGTCTTATGCACAACAGGACCAGGAAGCAGTCGCGGTGAAATTGCATTGGTTTCTCTCGGATTGGTTTCTTTTCACTTTACCTGGTCAGGATTATAGTGCTTTTTTAAAAATAACTATTCTGTTGCGTCGACTGAAAGGCAGCACATTGGTCTGCGACAGGCCAATTTGTGTGTGAGAACAAGTTGTCCCTGCTCTCGACTTAACAGAGAAGCAAATAGTTGGTCATGAGTTTGTCTTTAATACAGGCTACTCATTCCTTTATTTTTGCAGTGACAAGCACAGCTGCTATATTGTAGACTACTTGTTTTATAGTCTTTCTTTTCGCCTGAATCTGATTGTAAGTCTGACTATATCTCACATCGTAGAACTATGACCGTTTTCACCAACTGTGCCGTGGTCTTAGAACTAAAGGATTTGCCTTTCAAGGAAAAGAAGAAAATTCGTTTGGCCATTACGGACAACGGAGGCAGCCTCTCCTATGTGGTCAACAAGCAGGTTTGTTAGTTCTTTGGTCATGACAGTATGAACTCTCAGGACTTCTAGCACGCTGACTACCCGTCAAAACATGGGCATAGACATGTCTTAAGAATGTCTGTTTGGTGATTTGGTGATCCAGGATGAATGTGATCTGCTACCATAGCATGGCACATGTTCAAAGTCTAATGTAGGCAGTTGTTGATAGGCTAGGAAAACATGACTGATTAATTCATTTAAATAGCCTAACTTAGCAAGACAATCCAAGACAGCTATTTTTGTTTGTTGTGTCTCTGGTTGCTTTTAACATATTTTCTGATGTTCTCGTTGCTTTTAACTAACACTTTTGATATAGCCTACTTGTGAAATAATTCAGCGTTCTCTCTATCTGCAAATTTAAATGTCTCATCTGTCCATAACGCATAATTTTCATGTCTGATTGCACCTTCCACACACACACGCACACACAGTGTAGCTTCATAGTGGTGAGCAGCCTGGGGAGTCTGAGCAACAACCGGCAGCGGAGCGCCTGGAAGCACCATGTGCCGGTGGTGGGGCTCCAGTACGTGCAGGCCTGCCTGGAGCAGAAGGCCCTCCTGCCGGCCCTAGAGCACGTCCTGGTCCCTGTGACCCACCCAGCACCAACCATTCAGCCAGGTATGGGGTACACATTGGATGAGTCATCTGGCTCGGTTATCAGAGTATGGTAGGACTTGTTTGGCAGCAAAAACTTTTTGCCTTTTCTGTGTGTGAAAAATTGGGCATTTAAGTAGGTTAATTTATTCGATAAAGCCATGGACAAGCAGCTGAAAATCATATAGCATAGGCCTTTATCAAGGGTAAAGAGTTAATGGTTTGTCTGTTTACATGATTGAATATCTGCCTGTTTTGTCTTATTGACACCCTGAGCTGTAAGCTGATCCTTTGGCTGAATTTTCCATACACCCAGTTTGAATCCAATAGTAGCTTTATTCTTCCAAACTACTATGAATGCAGTTAATTTGAGGGCTGTGCCATGAAATGAAATGCCAGTCAGTCAGGTTGACCATCCTGGCATAAGGGGCCGTTCACACCAAGAACTATAACGATAACAGTGAAAAAGTATAGCTTCTAGCTATGAATGACGACGTCCACACATAACTATAACAATTATGACTCTGATATTGCTAATATAGTTCTTTCTCCTGGTGTTTACGACCTTTACCTGCCTATAATTACTTTGTTCTGTTAGTAGGACACAGTGTGCTCTCTCTGGGCCTGTCTGTGAGGCGAGCCACACTGCAGTTCACTATAGGGCTAGGGGCTTTAACAAGTCCACCCAAGACATTGGTGTTATTTATGATCACTATCAGCTGTCACTCCCCACATGGTTCCATCTCCAGAGATACCGGTGATTCTGTGCACATTGTGTTTGCAGTCTGTCAACCTGTTGATATGGAGCTCTGATTGCTTTGTGTCACTGATTACAGTTTGTGCATGAAACAAAGCAGTGATGATTAATGGTTGCACCAGGGGTTTGTGACATGCAGTGTGTGGATGACGAGGCTGAGAATGCTCCTTTTCTTAGACAATATAAGTCATACTTATTGGACTTTTGTGCATGTGTGAGTTGAAAATAGAGAGAGTGAGACAGAGAGAAATGATTGGATTTTTGTAATGTATTCAGTATATTCATGCATAATTCACATTTACTAGCAGAAGTGTCACACAAGGCTTGGGCTTGTTACTGTTGGGTTCCGTTTGTAGTGAGACTGCTGACTGCTGAGGAGAAGTTCAAAGGTCAAGATCCACCACAGATAAAGATAGTAAAAAATCAGGTCAAGGATGACTCCAACTGTGTTTACAACCATCGGTAAGTGCTGCCTTTTTTGGGAAGTAAAGAAGACAGATGAAGAAGAAGACATTTTGAAAATAAAATTAAAGGCAAAAAGCAAAAGCATTTTTGACATCTAATTATTTTATCAGAGGGCAGGGTATGGGTTATACTTGCAACACATAAGGATAAATATGAAAGAGAGTAAAATACAGTTGAGACAATAGAATTTCCTTATGTGTCTTGTGTTGAATTTCCTCATGTGTCTTGTGTTGAATTGCCTTATGTGTCTTGTGTTGAATTTCCTCATGTGTCTTGTGTTGAATTGCCTTATGTGTCTTGTGTTGAATTGCCTGTTCCGGGCATCTAGTAATTTCCTGGGGCAGTGGCAGTGTTGTGGTTAAGGAGCTCGTCTAGCATAACCTGACTCTCGCCAGATGAATTTTGTTCCGCCTAGCTCCACTCATCCATCTGGGATCGATCCATTGGAGTAGTGTTTTCAGAAGGCTAGGCCTTATCAAAAATCCTTGCATATGATTGGATAAGCCACTTGTCCGTCCTCTGAGCAGAATCTACTGTGAGCGTGACAGAGACCTCCCCACGTACCCCTCTAACTTCCAGGTGGCCAAGTACTCCATCCATACCACTGCTGCTGGGGTGAGTCAGTGGACATCTGTCACAGAGTGTCTTAGGCTGTTTAAAAATCTTAAATTCATAGGGTCATTTGTGAATTTACATATCTTTCTGTATGTGTGTGTGTATGTTTATGTGCGTGGGTGCATGTGTGTGCGTGTGTTCCTGCTGTGTGTGTGTGTGTGTGTGTGTGTGTGTGTTCCTGTTTATGTGTGTGTTTGTGTGTGTGTGTGTGTGTGTGTGTGTGTGTTTGTGTGTGTGTGTGTGTGTGTGTGTGTGTGTGCTTGTGTGTGTGTTTGTGTGTGTGTTCCTGTTTATGTGTGTGTGTGTGTGTGTGTGTGTGTGTGTGTGTGTGTGTGTGTGTGTGTGTGTGTGTTTGTGTGTGTGTGTGTGTGTGCGTGTGTTCCTGCTTGTGTGTGTGTGTGTTTGTGTGTGTGTGTGTGTGTGTTCCTGTTTATGTGTGTGTGTGTGTGTGTGTGTGTTCCTGCTTGTGTGTGTGTGTGTGTGTGTGTGTGTGTTTCTGTTTGTGTGTGTGTGTGTGTGTGTGTGTTCCTGCTTGTGTGTGTGTGTGTGTGTGTGTGTGTGTGTGTGTGTGTGTGTGTGTGTGTGTGTGTGTGTGTGTGTGTGTGTGTGTGTTCCTGTTTATGTGTGTGTGTGTGTGTGTGTGTGTGTGTGTGTGTTTAGGGCGGTTGGTGTGTCCTGGAGCTACAGAGTGCTATATGGGAGCAGGGTCATGTGTTCCGGGTTGTGCGCTACATGAAACAGGTCAGATCAAAAGCCATCACTAACCATCAACACTGTTATTAGACTCACTGTGTCCTTAAATTATTCACTTTATGGATTCATGATATCTCTGTCCTCTGTACATCTCTATAGCTTCTCATATTAACATGATATCATAAAACACTCTAGCTCTACTGTTTTGCAAATTCTACAAATTCATAAATTGTAAACACTGTAACTGATACCTTGTAACTGATAAATGTATTTAAATGTGTTCATATTCATTCATTCCCTTTCTCTATCTATCTGCCTGCCTGCCTGTCTGTCTGCCTGCCTGCCTGTCTGCCTGCCTGCCTGTCTGTCTGTCTGCCTGTCTGTCTGCCATGTGTCCACCAGAGGGTGCTGGAGCGAGACCAGCTGGTGTTGTGCTCCTGCTCTGAGGATGCTCTGGAGGTGTATGGGCAGCTGCAGGACAGACTCAGAGCTGACAACTTCCAGCTGCAGAGACGCCTGCCTCCACAGCATGAGGACATGGGCTCTCCCAGCCTGAAGCAGGTGAGCTGCACTAGGCCACAGCCCTGATCCCTGACCCCTGACCTATTCCAAAGGTGTCGGACTCAAAGCAAGCGGCATACTTGGCCCGTTGATACTTTTTTCGCTTGATATCAGCAGTGTTTTGGGTCATTATCATACTGTAGCATGATATCAGCAGTGTTTTGGGTCATTATCATTCTGTAACATCCGGCTTCTGCCAAGTTTTTGGATCATTTATGATGCCATGTTACAATGCATTATGTAATAACATTGCATTTCCCTGAGCGCCGCTGTAGCAGGCAGTTCACTGCGTCGGGATTAGTGTGTTCACTGTGTGCTGAGTGTGTTTCACTAATTCACGGATTGGGATAAATGCAGAGACCAAATTTCCTCACGGGAGTATATATACAGTACAATACTTATACTGCATTATGTAATAACTGGATAAAATGTAATACATTTTTCACGTCATTATGCAATAACCGCTGCATTTTGTAATAATCTGCCGCATTATGTTATAAACTGCCTGAATGCAATATGTAATATATTTTGCCGCATTATGTAATAAGTTGATGTGTGTGGAGAAGTTCAGACACGCCCCGGACATATGCGTGCTTAATTGGCGCCGACCACCTATGGTGAAGTCCGGCATAAGACAAAAGCTGGGCCGTTGTAGATGACAAAAGACTTGATTTGCAAATGGTCGAGGCGTGTCTTCACCAGACACAGCAGTTAATGCAAGTATGAGGGAGACAGGCTGATGAAGTTAAGATTACAGTTGTATACAGTATGTTCTTACAAATCATTACTACACAATCAGCAGCAAATGTGCAGGTGAATGTGCAGGTGACTGGAGGGTGGTCTGGAAAAAGCAAGTGCGTGCGTGAGAGTCAGGTGCTGCAGCAATGCGTTTTTTAAAAAAGGTTCCTTTGAGTGTTCAGTTATTATTAAGAAAATAATAGGTACTAGCTACTGGTGAAAATAATTGTCACGCAGTTTGACATTTTGCAGTAGTGTTCTAAAGACCAGCACGTGTACCACCAAGAGAATGCGCAAAGAAAGCCTTGCAACCTCTTTTTTTTAATTATTCAACGGATCTAGTGATATCGTTTTTTTTTTTCTCTTTGCTTATGCTCTTGGTATACCATTAAGCGATTGGATAATATATTTAGTTTGCTCTGTCGTGGCAAAATTCTTGGGCAGCAGCCTACTCGCTTCTTTGTTGGATTATAAAGGCTCTTGGTGTGATCTGGCAAAGGACATGACATCTTACGTTTGGACTTTGGATTTCGGGGACTGAAAAGAAGTGGAAATTAAAATGGTTTTCGGTTGTTTGGGGCATTTATTGATGTGCACAACCTGTGGTTATTTATTGATGTGCACAACCTGTGGTTATTTATTGATGTGCACAACCTGTGGTTATTTATTTGGTGCTGCATGCTGCACAACACTACCCATCCTGCCGAAAGCACCTGAAAAAACATCTGTTGTATACCTGAAATCCCGTGTGTGTGTGTTTGTTTTTGTGTGATTGGCAGCTGCTGCTGGAGGAGGAGCTGAACTGCAGCACTCTGTCACAGGAAGTGGGCGTGTTTGTGGAGCTGGTGTGGACTGAAGCACTGGGGAGTCTGACCAAAGTCCTCAAAGTGCCGGCCCTCAGCATCAGCCCCAATGATGTAAGACTGACACTACAGATGAGTGTGTGTGTATGTGTGTTTGTTTGTGTGTGTGTCTGTTCCTGTGTGTGTGTGTGTGTGTGTGTGTGTGTGTGTGTACATGTGTTTGTGTGTTTGCTGTGCTTGTGTTTATACTTGTGCTTACTGTATGTCCAAACTCATGCTGCCAGAGTGGTTTGGCAGCTCTGATGTTTTGTAAAACACTCTTGATGTTGTGTTCTTGAATAGAGGGACGTTTTAATCCTAGAGCTAGGTTGTATCTATGAGATATGGGTACAAACTGACTTGCAAAGATCAGGGATCTGGGCTGTTCATGTAAGTTGGTAATGTTGATATTTGGTGGCCTTGAGCATCAGTCCCAATGATGTAAGACTGACACTGCAAATTACAGGATATGGCCAATGTGTGGGCTGATACAGTATGTACTATTTGTCTAAGTATATGTGTTTGTGAAGGGGTGTGACAGAACAGTGTGTGTGTGTGAGAGAGAGAGAGAGAGAGACTGTGTGTTCATTACTTGTGTAACCACATACCAGCACACATGCACACCCTTTGTCTCTAGGCCATTAATGTAGGGGGACATTCTGTGTGCTTATGTATCTTTGCATTGTGCCTTTTGTTTGATTTTGTGTGTAGGGATGAACATGCATGGAGGTGTGTATTTGTACGAGGGGTGTGTGTCTGGTGGTGTGTCTTCTGTGTCAAAAAATCTATTTGGTATTGTTTTTAGTATGAAAAGACTTACCTAGCGCTCTCTCAAAAGATCATTTTGACTTAATTTAACAAGATTTTGACTTGTTTTAAGTAGTCTTATCAAGACAATTTTACTTAACGCACTGGCAGACAAATTTGCTTGTTTTTAGAACAAATTTGCTTAACGCACTGGCAGAAAAATTTGCTTGTTTTCAGGATGAAATGTCTTAAAATAAGTCAAACTTTTCTTAAATTAAGTCAAATGATTTCACAAGAAAGCACTAGGTAAGTCTCTTTATACCAGTGTTTCTCAAACTTTTTTCTGGAGACCCACTTTTTAAAAATGACAGACTATCGCGACCCAACTCGTGACTGTGGTAGTTAACAAACTAGATCCTTATAGAAAGCTGTTAGCTTTCCTAAGCTATATATGGTATAAGGAACCAATGAGCTAGGCAACAAATTCCCATTATGTTATTGTGTAGCTTAGTACCCTGGGAGTGGGACAGCTATAAGTTAGTGTCTTGAGAGTGAGACAGTTGTCCGCGTGACTTTCTGAGTCACTCCTTAGAGCAGTGGTTCTCAAACGTTTTCTTTCATTCCCCACTGATCAAGGGGGCATTCTCGAGCCCCACCTGTCCCTCATCGCTCTAAGAAAGTGGTAGGTCAAGCTTAAAATTGTCAAATTTATTGAAATAATAACAAGTTCTAAATATATCCTCTTCAACAGAGTTAAAATCAGCTGGTGCTGCAGATATAATAATAAATAAATAAATACATAATAACACACATATTTCTGTTTTCCAGCAACATATTAGGAAGCATAGGTCATTTTACAGCATTGTACAATATATTCAATG